>NC_042957.1:41510399-41741490 GCF_901001165.1 Salmo trutta
TCCCAGATGTGCTCAATTGGATTCAGGTCTGGGGAATGGGCGGGCCAGTCCATAGCATCAATGCCTTCCTCTTGCAGGAACTGCTGACACACTCCAGCCACATGAGGTCTAGCATTGTCTTGCATTAGCAGGAACCCAGGGCCAACCGCACCAGCATATGGTCTCACAAGGGGTCTGTGGATCTCATCTCGGTACCTAATGGCAGTCAGGCTACCTCTGGCGAGCACATGGAGGGCTGTGCGGCCCCCCAAAGAAATGCCACCCCACACCATGACTGACCCACCGCCAAACCGGTCATGCTGGAGGATGTTGCAGGCAGCAGAACGTTCTCCATGGCGTCTCCAGACTGTCACGTCTGTCACATGTGCTCAGTGTGAACCTGCTTTCATCTGTGAAGAGCACAGGGCGCCAGTGGCGAATTTGCCAATCTTGGTGTTCTCTGGCAAATGCCAAACGTCCTGCACGGTGTTGGGCTGTAAGCACAACCCCCACCTGTGGATGTCGGGCCCTCATACCACCCTCATGGAGTCTGTTTCTGACCTTTTGAGCAGACAAATGCACATTTGTGGCCTGCTGGAGGTCATTTTGCAGGGCTCTGGCAGTGCTCCTCCTGCTCCTCCTTGCACAAAGGCGGAGGTAGCGGTCCTGCTGCTGGGTTGTTGCCCTCCTACGGCCTCCTCCACATTTCCTGATGTACTGGCCTGTCTCCTGGTAGCGCCTCCACGCTCTGGACACTACGCTGACAGACACAGCAAACCTTCTTGCCACAGCTCGCATTGATGTGCCATCCTGGATGAGCTGCACAACCTGAGCCACTTGTGTGGGTTGTAGACTCCGTCTCATGCTACCACTAGAGTGAAAGCACCGCCAGCATTCAAAAGTGACCAAAACATCAGCCAGGAAGCATAGGAACTGAGAAGGGGTCTGTGGTCCCCACCTGCAGAACCACTCCTTTATTGGGGGTGTCTTGCTAATTGCCTATAATTTCCACCTGTTGTCTATTCCATTTGCACAACAGCATGTGAATTTTATTGTCAGTCAGTGTTGCTTCCTAAGTGGACAGTTTGATTTCACAGAAGTGTGATTGACTTGGAGTTACATTGTGTTGTTTAAGTGTTCCCTTTATTTTTTTGAGCAGTGTATTTCACAAGATAAGCAAACCACTGTCATGCCTTCACACAAAAAAATCGATGAACACAGATAAAAGAGACTATTACTTTCAAGCAGATCGTTTTTGTTCATTTACCTCATCCTCTCTTGCTCATTTGAGGTGTTACTTCCTGAGACTTGATTGATGGAACTATCCAGCCAATGGTTAGGCGGTTGTGGTTTTGGCAGAGGGAACTAATTGGTCAGGAGTAAAAGGTTTAACCTCCAGAGTTGCGCAAATTCAATTTTTACTTGCCAATCTCTTTCTATAAACGTACAAAACATTTGACATGTTTACGAAGAATTTTGTGCAAGTGGCTCTTCCAACGCAGGAGTCAAATAGTAGGGTTGAGTCAGCTGATGTTTGCACACTAAGTGGTAGTGAGGGTGGGGTTAAGCCTTAACCTTTGTTTCCTTAACGGTTAAGGAAACAAATTCCACATTTGTCATTAACTGAACTACTCAAGATTCTATCCACGAATTCTATCCTGAATTAGACCTACCAAAAGATTCACGAACTTTGTTGAAAACAAAACCAGTGGTGGAAACTAAAGAAGTCTCTGGGGGAACTTATTTCCACGCTGGCAATTAACATGGTGTGCTGTCCCACCTTACAACATCTGTTCATACAAGGTTGTCTGAGTCAGTGTCCCTCCAAATCAATATTGTTGGCTTTCCTCTAAACAAGAGCTCAAATGCTCAGATCTGGCCTATCTTAGGGCTAGTAGAAATCTATAAAGGCGGGGTCCAGACAAACAAGTCACCATTTGTCAATGGGATGGTCTTTGGGGAGAATAGACACTCCTAGGACATTATGTTATACAATACATGCATGTTTTGTTCAATCAAGTTCATATTTATATCAAAAAACAGCTTTTTACATTAGCATGTGACGTTCAGAACTATACCCACCGAAAACTTCCGGTGAATTTACTAAATTACTCACAATAAACGTTCACAAAAAACATAACAATTATTTTAAGAATTATAGATACAGAACTCCTTTATGCAATCGCGGTGTCCGATTTTAAAATAGCTTTTCGGTGAAAGCACATTTTGCAATATTCTGGGTAGATAGCCCGGCTATCATGGCTATCTATTTTGACACCCACCAAGTTTGGCACTCACCAAACTCAGATTTACTATAAGAAAAATTGGATTACCTTTGCTGTTCTTCGTCAGAATGAACTCCCAGAACTTCTACTTCAACACCCAATGTTGTTTTGGTTCCAAATAATCCATAGTTATATCCAAATAGCTGTGTTTTGTTCTTGCGTTCAAGACACTATCCGAAGGGTGATGCACCGGCGCGTATCGTGACAAAAAATGTCAAAATATTCCATTACTGTACTTCGAAGCATGTCAAATGCTGTTTAAAATCTATTTTTATGCGATTTTTCTCGTAAAATAGCGATAATATTCCAACCGGGAGTAGTTGTATCCATTCAAACACTGAAAGTAGAAAATGGAGTCTTCACATGCACGCGCGCACCAGTGTCATTGTTCTCAGAACGACCACTTTCCAAAACCCCTACTGTTTTTCGCCCAGGGACTGCAGAGTTATCATTCCACGTTCTGGCTCCTTCTGAGAGCCTATGGGAGCCTTAGAAAATGTCACGTTACAGCAGAGATCCTATATTTTCGATAAAGAGGCTACAGAGGCCAAGAAATGGTCAGACAGGGCACTTCCCATATAGAATCTTCTCAGGTTTTGGCCTGCCATATGAGTTCTGTTATACTCACAGACACCATTCAAACAGTTTTAGAAACTTTAGGGTGTTTTCTATCCAAATCAAATAATTATATGCATATTCTAGGGCAGGAGTAATAACCAGATTAAACCAGGTACGTTTTTTATCCGGACGTGAAAATACTGCCCCCTATACTAAACAGGTTAAATAAGGGTGAAATAAAAAAAGAAAACATAACATATAACATCCATTGCTTAACCCATGAGGCACAAGCATTTGGTGTTCTTGACAATATCTCTTGCTTACCCTTTGAGAATCTTCTTGGCCAGTTAAAAATAATGATAAGAAAACCAAACAAACCTTTAGAGCAGGTTATACGGAGACTGTCAGAAAGAGAGGCCATGAGAGCAACAGTCAGATTCAGAGAAAACACTACAAAAGCAGCATGACAATGGCCCAGTCCCAAATGGTCTAACAGTGAAAGAAGAGCAGTATAAAAAAATGCAGTTCACTCCCTTCACTGTGCAGATGTCCACTGGAAATAACTGTCCAGTTGAGGAACAAGGAAGTTGTTCTCGTGCAAAACCTGCTGGTGGAGGAAAATGGAGACACTTTGATTGTTTACAAAACATTCAGGAACAAGACAGACCTTTTCACATATCCCCTGCCATCATCACTGCTTGATATTTTCCATCTCTCTGGGTTGAAGGATGAACTTCTTTTCACTCGAGCCACAAATGTGCTACGGAAGTTTGTTCTACTCCCGTGCAAAGAGGGCTTTGCTGGGATGCCATTACTCCATTTGTAGGATGGAAAGCACCAATATAATTTTTTTCTGTTTTCCCGTAATCTCCTTTCGAGGTAAATTGTCAGTAAAAGACATTACCGAAAAAAATGTATTTACTTGAAGGTATATTCTTAAACTCCTACAATTAGATGTTACTATTGTGAAATGTTTGAGTAAACTAATCTAATTGAGTGCCCTTATTTGCTTTATTGTTCACAGAACCATGTTTGCTGTGGTTAATTTCCCAAACGAAGATTACATTTTAGCTGTCACCTCAAAAACCTGGTGCACCAAGGACAAATGATATTGTCCTCCATACAAGAGCCAAGAGAGGTTAAGGCAGTGATGTCGCACACACAGCCGGACATTGATACATGGGAGGTGTATTCAATTCAATTACTGAAGACAAAGAGTGAGTACTTTAACTGAATATTAAGATACTAAATGTCTCGTTTGCAGCCATTTATAGATGAACTGATAAGCTCCTGTTTCGTGATATTTTCAGATTCATATGAGAAAGCCCATGAGTGCCTGATTCAGGCAGAAAAAGGCTCAAGCCTGAAAACAGAGCCAGTCTGTGTTTGAAATAAAAGGAATCTAAACACCACACTTCTACTCTGAAAACTTCATGCTTGCTGTCATTCCCAGGCGAAATCCTAAATTTGATTAGACCAATTCTGAGGAGTCTGACGCTGATCATAACCAGCACCCACCAGCACAAAAGACCCCCAAATTCACCCAAAAAAGGGTTGATTCCACACACAAAAAAAGTATATGCAAAATGTAATTTCTTGGCAATGAATTGTTCATACAAAGTATGAGTCTAATTTTCACAACCTACATTTCATTTGCACAATTTGCAACAGTATTTCTAGAGTAGACCCTCTTTGTCACTCTCTGCTGGGGGTAAGTGCCTCGTATGTACTGAATATAATGAAGTATATGACATAATATGCTTAAGAACTAATAATGTTATAATGTGTTTTTTGAAGGAATGCTGAAATAGTTTGGCTGTGAACTCAGATTTATAGGACAAATAACTATGCTTAACTTTGATCTGAACAGGTCCTCAGTCCTCTTCGTGTGACAGGGGCCAGCTGCCAGTCTGGGGCCAGCTGCCAGTCTGAAGGTACCTGATCTTGCCCATCATATTATCTGAAGTGTAAAGGGAGAAATGCTCTACAATGATAATCTTTTCAAAAAAAACAAACACATCTTCTGTCAGCAAATTACCACGGGTGTTTCTCTGTAATTATTGCTTTCATGCAATGATTATCAACACAAACCGAAGGTTATGTATGTATCCACAGTTATGTGAGCTATTTGGATCACTCCAATATATTGATATCACTCCGCGGCGGAGGGATACATCCGAGGTGAGGATTTACAGATTTACTCACGGCTGAGGTCAGCCCCATATATAGACCCCATGGCTGCGACACACGTTCTCTACATCATTTTTGAGGTGCCTCTAGCACCGTAGAGGATTGGAGTGATCCAAATAGCTCACATATCCGTGGTTACATACGTAACCTTCGTTATGTTCACTGGTCACCATAGCAGCACCCACCTGTAGCACGCGCTCCAGCAGGTATATCTCTCTGATCACCCCCAAAGCCAATTCCTCCTTTGGCCGTCTCTCCTTCCAGTTCTCTGCCAATGACTGGAACAAACTACAAAAATCTCTGAAACTGGAAACACTTATCTCCCTCACTAGCTTTAAGTACCAGCTGTCAGAGCAGCTCACAGATCACTGCACCTGTACATAGCCCATCTATAATTTAGCCCAAACAACTACCCTCTTCCCCTACTGTATTTATTTATTTTGCTCCTTTGCACCCCATTATTTATATTTCTACTTTGGACTTTCTTCCACTACAAATCTACCATTCCAGTGTTTTACTTGCTATATTGTATTTACTTTGCCACCATGGCCTTTTTTGCCTTTACCTCCCTTATCTCACCTCATTTGCTCACATTGTATATAGACTTATTTTTCTACTGTATTATTGACTGTATGTTTGTTTTACTCCATGTGTAACTCTGTGTTGTTGTATGTTGTCGACCTGCTTTGCTTTATCTTGGCCAGGTCGCAATTGTAAATGAGAACTTGTTCTCAACTTGCCTACCTGGTTAAATAAAGGTAAAATAAAAATAAATAAATAAATAAAATGTTTCACTATATTGGATCACTCCAAAATATTGATATACTCATACCAGATTACTCGGTGCTAGAGGGAACTGGCCAGCCAGTGGCGAAGTGCAGGGGCCGTCAATGTGGAAGGGGGGTCTCGGCACAGTCCACGGAAGGGGAGGCGACGCCCAGCACCGCTGAACCAACCACAGAGGGAGGTGCCACATTTACCCGATAGTACCTAGCAAAGGTGCAAAAGGAAGCCCAGCTAGCGACAGCACAGATATCAGCGAGGGTACTCCTCTCAGTAAAGCCCAAGACGCAGCCACACCAGGTGTTGAATGTGCCACCACAGATCCCAGCACTGGCCTGCCAGCCAGGCAGTATGCTGGTGTAATCATTTCCACGATCCAGTGAGAGAGCCTTTGCTTTGATAGCCAAGCCCCCAGGACTATCTCACCGTAGCAGACTAAGAGCTGGTATGTTGTTCTCACTGACCGTGTCCGCTCCACATAGGCAGCCAGTGCCCGCACAGGGCACAGCATGCCGGAGGTAGGCTCAGACTCCCCCACCACTGCCGGGGGGTCGTAAGCAGACAGGATAAACGGGATGTTCACATGCCTGTCTGACAGAACCTTCGAGAGGAATAAAGGGTTGGGGCGGAGAGATATACTCCTCCCCCCGGGGTCCATCCGGTAGCACTCAGAACTTACCGAAAGAGCATGGAGCTCACCTACCCTCTTCATGGAAGTAATCACTATAGAGAGGTGTTTCAGGGAGGCAGACTCCAATGGTTCGAAAGGCGGCTTTGCCAAAGCTGCCAATACCACATCCAGATCCCAGCTCGCCATTGAGCGGGTCCTAGCTGGACGCAGGGACAAACCCCCTTCATAAACCTGGAGACGAAGGGATGGCGCCCCACTGGCCTGTCCATCCACCCCACATGGCGGGCAGATATAGCGGCCAAATACCCTCTCAGTGTTGAGGCTGCCAAGCCCTCATCCAAGCGAGACTGCAGGTATTGGAGGACATAGTGCACCCCGCATGACTCAGGCACAACCTCAATACTAGTGCACCAAGAGCAGAACAACTGCCAGCGCAACTGGTATGCCGCGGTTGTAGCCGGCGCCCTTGCATTCTGCATGGTGTTCATTACACCCTCTTGTAGTCCTAACATGGACCATTGGTGCCGTTCAGAGGCCAAGCCCACAGACTGAGGCGGTGCGGCCTTAGATGCCACAGAGTTCCCCTGGCCTGAGACAGCAGGTCCTGTCTCAGGGGAAGTTGCCAAGGTGTTCCAGACAACAGCGACAGGAGAAGGCTGAAGCCGGGTCATCTGGGCCAGTATAGGGCCACCAGAAACAGATGATGCTCTGCCAACCTGCTCCTGTCCAGCACAACCTGGATCAGGGGAAAAGGGGGGAATGTGTCAAGCTCCAACCCTGGCCAATCGTGAGCCAGAGCATCCAAGGCCAGAGGCCCTGGTGGCTCTGACATGGAGTACCACAGGGGGCAGTGCGCATTGTACAGGGAGGTAAACAGGTCCACCTGCACCCTCCTGAACTTGTCCCACAGGTGCTGCACCACCTGGGGATGTAGGCTCCAGTCCCAAGGTGCCCTCCCTCAAGAGCATATCCACTGCCACATTCAGGATACCAGGTATGTGTGCTGCGCGTAGAGACGCTAGACGTCCCTGAGTCCAGAGAAGGAGCTCCCGTGCCATAAGATGGAGGCAGTGTGACCTCAGTCCACCCTGATGGTTGATGTAAGCCACCACTGTGGTGTTGTCCGTTCTTACCAGGACATGTCTTCCCATCAGATGTGGAAGGAAAGACTGCAGGGCCAGCAGTACAGCTCAGAGTTCTAGTGTATTGATGTGCCTGCCGCTCCAAGGGGGTAGCCAACAGCCCTTGGCCAACCTGCCCTTGGTCACACCCCCCCAGCCGAACTGGGCGGCGTCTGTGCTGACCAGCTCTCAGTGGCACATCCTCAGCATTTCCACCCCACCTGAGAGAAAGGAGTGACAGCGCCACCTCAACAATGCCCTGAGGTACTGTGCGGTCACCCGCAGCTGGCGGTGACAGTGGTGGTTCAGGTGCAGCCGGTGGGAGTTGAACCACTGTTGAAGAGGCCGGAGATGGAGCAGGCACAGGGGAATCAACAAGGAGGCCGCCGTCAGCAAGCCCAACAGGCATTGGCAGGTTAGGAAAGCGTGTGTGGAGTCACCCATGGGGACTCCACACACTCTTCCCACTTTGCCCTTTGAGACCAGGAGAAGCGGCCGAGGCCAGGGAAGGGTGTCCCAGGGGTTCTGCCGGGGCCCTCCTTTCCTCTGGCGCCCTGAGCGCCTGGGTCCCCCAGGCACATCCCTATGGCAGTGATGGTTGATAGGTTGTTGTCCCACCGCACGCTGTGCCCCTCCCTGCTGTCGTTCCTCAGGACGAGGTGATTGGGCAGGAGAGGGACCCTACTCTCGTTTGGGTGCAGGTGGGTGGCGATGGTCCGTCTGCCTCGGACCCGTGGCCTGAGGAGGTGGCATGAACCGTCTCAAGGTATCCCGGTCTACAAACCTTATAGGTCTGCTTCAGAATGTCACTAACCCCTGTGCCAAAGGTCAGCCCTGGGGTGATGGGGAGAGTGGCAAATGTACTCTGGAGAGCAGCTGGCAGACAGGATTGGGCCAGACAGAGATGGCGCTGGGAGGTAAGCACCTACGCCAGGGTCCGTCCGTTGGAGCAGGCCACATCCCTCTGGAGCAGGTAAAGCAGACGAGACAACTCCATTGCTTCCCGGGGGAGCTCCTCTGTGCCCCCCTGCAGCCGGAGCAACAGAGTTTGCAGGTAGGCCTGCAGCAGCATGGCCGCGTTGGTAAGGCGGCCAAGAGAGCAGAGGCACCCATACTTGGCTTTCAAGTCCACATCAAAGACTCTGGGGGGGGTCCCGGGTTCAGTCGCGGGTGCCGCCCTATAATCTCACAATCTGGGAGGACCATGGCAGCTATCATGGTGTCCATGGTCGGGTACTCCCGGAGACCCGACTGACTCTGCGCCTGCCACATAACTCCATGGTCCAGTCTCTGCTGTGAGTCGGAAGCACCCCTGGCAGAGGCCCAGCTCTCCTGCAAGGCCTCGCGGAACTCAGCAGAGATGGGAACAGATGGAGAGTTATCACTGTCCACCAGTTTGATGTCCAGTGCAGTGGCTACCCGAGTGAGTAGGCCCCTCACAGCCTCTCGAGCCGCTGGGGGCGATGAAGCCCCACCACCAGCTTCTGATGGACTGTCAGCCTGGTGGTGAACAGTGCCAGCATCGTCCCCTAGGAACAGCCTATCACTGGCCAACAGGGAACAGCTGTCGTCGCCATAGAAGCTATCAACCTCCTGACGCAGGGCACATGCCCTCCGTTCAAGGTGGTCCCAGCCGTCCGACTCCTGCCCCCATCCAGGACTGGCAGCAGATGGCCTCTACCTGTGGTGGCTCCGGCAACGCTTCCCAGGAGGAGTACTGTGCCCAGTAGAGCGACTAACAGCTCGCTGGTGCGCCACTCTTGAGGGAGGGAGCTCGTCCCCAGCCTGAGCCAGAGCCTGGCCGACCCAATTGAGCATGGCCTCCAATCGCGCCAGGTGCAGACGTTCTGAGAACACCACACAAAACAGGCATCCAGTAGGGCACTCCACCGCAATCTCCGCGTGGCTCAAACCCAGGCAGTGCATACACAAACCAAGGTTTGTGGATCGCCAGGGGATGCCACCATCACACCTGTCACAAAGGGAAGCCATAAGCTCAGCCAAGCCAGCAAGGCACGGGGCAGGGGTCCGACGCCCTGGGAGAGCTTATGTCATGACCCACTTGGAGGAATAGGAACCCAGTAAGGGATTCCTAATACCTCTGCAAAAACAGGGAAGACCCGTGTGGGAAAAACAGGCAGACAAATAACAGCAACCAGGTAATGGATTTGATTTATGTGGGTTTTTTGTGGTTTTATTTATGCCAACTGCAATATTACCTATCTGGTTTAATATCCAAGCAGTAAAAACAGCACCATATGATAGAATAACTCTGTTAAGGAACTCCAAAGTTAATGTCTCAATGTAGTGGAAGCCCACCACAATACTCTTACATTCTGCAGGGGAAAGAACAAGAAAAAACCTTGTAGGGTAATTTGGCGCCGTGACAGCATGTTAAGCAATTCACAACACACACAGAACAAGCCAGACGGCAAGGTAAATACAGTTTGTGTAAGGTAAATACAGTTTGTGTGTAAGGTAAATACAGTTTGTGGCAGCAAGAGCCACCAATATATTAAAGGATGCACACGGAGTCGTAGTGTAACGCTAACGAAACACAAGCACGACAAACCACAGACAGAAGATACAGATCAACCTTACGCAGGGAGTGGAGCACTCAAGAGGAGGGGGTGGCCATGTGGCAGTATTCCACTGTACACTTGTTACTGCATACAGTCTATTAGAAAAGCAATCTGCCTACTACCAGCAGCAATTCTGTAAAGATACATTTAAATAAAAATAAGAATTATTCTAGCTGTTCTTAGGTAGTTATTTTGAAAATTCTCATCTCAAACAGATCAATCCTCTTCATCACTGGGCCCTGCTGCTAGTCAGTCTGAAGGTAACTGCAATATGTTCTACTTGTAGTGTGAGGGGCTCCATAATTACATCAAGCGGAATGTTATAATATATATGTATTTTTTATATTTACTGTAAATGACAGTGGCAAATCCTCCGCCGCGGAGTGATATCAATATATTGGAGTGATCTAATATAGTTAATTCAACAACCAAAAAATGTACAAGTAGGATATATGCTTACAGTGTCAGCATTGGTTATGCACATTTGGCCCTTGCGTTCCATAACTCAGAATCAGACCTGTTTTCATAGAGCTTTTGTCTTGTCATTCGAAAAGAATAGGTTTCCAAAGTTTATAACTTGCCCACTGTCATATGCTAAGATTTCCACAGGCTGATTCTTCAGCACCTGAGGAAATTGGCAGAGGATGTCAGAGAGTTGCAATACCAGACCACAGTAAACAGGAAGCTCTTAATGCAACTGACCAATGGGTCTCAAGGGTACATGGTTCTGCCAGAGGACATTGTGCTTCCTTTGAAGGACAGGCTGATGCTGGAGAAGCTTGAACATCGGCTTGCTGGGAATGAAATTGGTAATTGGCAAGAACATGGTATCACACATGCACATACAGTTAACACCAGAGGTTTTTGGACAGCGACACTTTTTATCATCGTTGGGGCTCTGTCGATGGGATTAAATATTGGGATATTGTACATGTTAAGTAATTGGGTGCTTATGAAGTCTGTGACTGGGAAGAGCTCCCCACTGCTTTTCTTTGGAGGGACTTGACCTGTAGATTCTGCTCTATAGACAATTTATTTTACAGGTGAGGTTTTTGGCTGCTAAAGGGGGCAAGTCCGTCAAAGACTCAGTGAGGAGGATGTTTGCCTGCCTTGTCTCCAACGACCTGTCCAGGCTTTGTAACTGGACCGGCTTGGGACATAAGATCTCTTTCACAGCTAGCTTTTAAAAGCATTGTTCACAGTAAGTTTGTATTAATCTATGAATTCACTTTCTAGTAATATAGATATATTTGATTAAACCTGGACACTGAATCTGAAACATGATGTGTTTAAATAGTTCTTGATCTTGTTCTTTCATGAAGAACAAATATTGATAAAAATTGTTCTGTGATTTCAGGAGCGATAAGAAAGAACCCCTCTACAAAAGAGGCAACAGAGGGGAACCTCCAAGAGGTGGTCGCAAATTTCTGAAGGGAGCTGCTGACAGAGAAGGGGGTAGGAAAGAAAGACAGGCCAATTGAAGAGGCTGAAGAAACAATTTTCTGTTTGTCTGGGTATATTGTACTGTTACATACTCATTATTTCGATTAATATGATTTTCTGTAATAACAATTAGAAGCCTATATATATTATAATTGTATAATATATATTTTTTTATTATAAAATGCATATTCATTCAATGTAGATATTTTTATAAATTTGCAAACATTTTTGAGAGGGGTGTACATTATTTCGGATTCATTACTGTGTGGAAAGACACTGATAATATGAACGGTGTCACAACATCCACAGAAGGGGGTGCCTCTCCTCGGTCGAGCGGCGCTCGGCGGTCGTCGTCGCCGGCCTACTAGCTGCCACCGATCTGTGTTTCAGTGTCTATTAGTTATGTCTGTTTTTGTTTGCACCTGTTTTGTGTTTGTCATTAGTGGGGGGGTTATTTAGTCTGTCTGTGTTTAGCTAGGATTTGTGCGGGATTGTTCGTTGTTACGTGTGGTGTTACGTATATTATCTAGGCATTGGGGTTGTCGGGCTGTGCCCCGTCTGCCTTTTGCGCGGAGCTTCTTTTAGTCATTCTTTCTGACTGTTATGCTCCCAGCTGTATATGAATCTTGCCCGTGGACTTATTAAATTAAGTTCGTTGTCACGGACCTCCGTCTCCTGCGCTTGACTCACTCCTTAAACTGTTCATTCCGCTCGTGACAGAATCCCGCACCAAATATGGAGTCAGCAGGGACAGGAACATTGTCAATGGAAGAACAAGTCTCCCAACATGCCAGCCTCCTCCAGCGACTGGGCACGGCCATGGACCAGGTGCTGACCCGATTGGAGAGCTGGGAGCGAGTCGCTCCATCACCCCCACCAGGACCAATTCATCACCCTGTGCCCCTACCGAATCCAACCGAACCCAGTACAAGCGGCATACGGATAATGGCTCCCAGGGAGTTTGACGGGACGGCCGCTGGGTGCAAGGGGTTTTTGCTCCAGTTGGACCTGTACCTGGCGACCGTCCGGCCCTCTCCCTCCGATGAAGAGAGGGTGAGCGTCCTCGTCTCGTGCCTCACGGGTAGAGCCCTGGAATGGGCCAACGCCGTCTGGGAGGGCCCAGACTCCGCGAAAGACAACTACCCAGAGTTCGCTCGCCGCTTCCAGGCGGTATTCGATCATCCCCCGGAGGGCAAGGCGGCGGGCGAGGGATTATTTCATCTGAGAGGAGACGAGGAGCGCTCAGGACTTTGCTCTGGAGTTCCGGACTCTGGCCGCCGGATCGGGGTGGAATGAGCGGGCCCTGATTGACCACTACAGGTGTAGTCTACGTGAGGACGTCCGCCGGGAGCTGGCTTGCCGGGACCATACCACCACGCTGGACCAGTTAATTGATTTATCCATCAGGCTGGACAACCTGCTAGCTGCCCGGGGACGTTCCGATCGGGGCCTATTCATTCCACCTCCCATCCCTCCTGCTCCAACGCCCATGGAGCTTGGAGGGACTGCTGCTTGGAGGACCGGAGGGGGGGGCCTCTCCTGCACCCACTGTGGCCGTAGAGGACACACTGCGGACCGGTGCTGGAGAGGTCCTCCCGGGAACTCAGATGGCAGGCAGAGCACTCCATCGAAACCCCAGGTGAGTCAGCACCAACCTCACTCAGAGCCCCTGTCGATCACATGTATGTCTCTGTTTTCTTCCCAGAGTTTTCCCCTCACTCCCAGTATAAGGCACTAGTCGATTCAGGCGCAGCTGGGAGTTTCATGGACCGAAGTGTTGCTGATAAGTTAGGGATTCCCCTGGTTAAACTGGACAAACCCTTCCCCGTGCACGCGTTAGATAGTCGACCACTAGGGTCTGGCCAAGTAAGGGAGGAAACAGTGCCACTGGTCATGGTAACGCAGGGGGGTCATGAGGAAAGTATCAGCCTGTTCCTTATTGATTCCCCGGCATTTCCGGTGGTGCTGGGACTTCCCTGGCTAGCCTCTCACAATCCTCAGATTTCATGGGGGCAGGGGGCTCTTAAGGGGTGGTCGAGGGAGTGCTCAGGTAGGTGTATAGGAGTTTCCATCGGTGCAACCACGGTGGAGAGTCCAGACCAAGTCTCCACTGTACACATCCCCTCTGAATATGCCGATTTGGCTATCGCCTTCAGTAAAACAAAGGTGACTCAATTACCACCCCATCGACAGGGGGATTGTGTGATAAACCTCCAGGCTGGCGCAGCCCTTCCTAAAAGTCACGTGTACCCTCTGTCGCAGGAGGAGACAGTGGCTATGGAGACATACGTCACTGAATCCTTGAGACAGGGATACATTCGGCCATCTAAATCACCCGTCTCCTCGAGTTTCTTTTTTGTGAAAAAGATGGGGGGAGGCCTGCGTCCGTGCATTGACTATAGAGGTCTAAATTCTATCACAGTGGGGTTCAGTTAGCCACTACCTCTCATTGCTACGGCCGTGGAGTCATTTCACGGGGCGCGCTTTTTCACCAAACTAGATCTCAGGAGCGCGTATAACCTGGTGCGTATCCGAGATGGAGACGAGTGGAAGACCGCATTTAGAATGGTTTATTGCTCATCCAGTGCAGCTTCAGGTGCTACCTTGGATACTCCATCTGATATGAATTCCTGTAGCAATGGCATTGGAATAATTCATTTGAATGCTAGAAGCCTGATACAAAAGTTGGACTTTATTGAAATGTTGGTCTCACAATCAAATGTTGACGTATTGGTTGTATCTGAATCGTGGCTGTGTGATTCTGTGCCTGATTCAGATGTTCAGTTGATTGGGTACAATATTTATAGAGCTGACAGAGTTGGTAGAGGTGGTGGTATCGCGATTTATGTAAAATGCTGCCTAAATGTTTCTGTGTCCACATCAACCTCTGTCCCAAAGCAATATGAATGTCTAGTTTTAAATTTGGTACTTGGTAATAATGCTCGTTTAACTCTAGGAGGGGTATATCGCCCCCCCCCCTCAGCTCCTCCTTGTACTCTATGCAAATTATCTGATATACTGTCTAATTATGCAAACTCTGAATTACTGATTTTGGGAGATTTTAACCTGGATTGGCTTTCACCAGTATCCGATAAATTAAAAGACATTTGTACTGAGCTAAATCTAACTCAGCTGATAACTAAACCAACCCGTCCCAACTTTAAGAACCCAGTAAAATCTACTCTACTAGACATTATTCTAACAAATACCCCCCATAAATACACAGCCAGTGGGGTTTTTGCAAATGATATCAGTGACCACTGCCCTATTGCTTGTATTAGAGATACCAGGCTGAAACACTCTGATCCCTGTATAATCTCTAAGAGAAATTATAAACATTTCTCACAGCAAGCTTTTACCCTTGACTTATATCACTCTGAGTTTTTATCCACTTGCTGCTTTCTGGACCCGGTTTTAGCCCTTGCTTTTTTCTCTTCTATTGTTACCTCTATGTCTGATAAACATGCCCCGCTTAAGAAACACAGAGTAAGAAACCGAACCAGTTCTTGGTTCTCTCCTGAATTATCAGGTCTTTTCCTGCAAAATAATCGGGCCTGGGCCTTGGCGAGGAAAACAGGTACTCCAGCTGATTGGCTGTTTTTTAGGCAATTGAGAAATAAATGTACTGCAGCTGTCAAAAAGGCAAAATCAAATTACTTCCTTAATGCTATGACAGATTCTGCAGGAGATCCTGCAAAATTCTGGAAAACCGTTAATTCCCTGAAACGGGGGAATTCTGCTGTTTCTCTTCCTAAGCAAATTACCTCAGATTCCTGTATCCTAAGTGAAAAAAAGGATATTTGTGATGCTTTTAATAAGCATTTCATCTCTGCTGGTTTTTTATTTGAAAGGAAAAGTGGCCATTGTGGCACTGGCCAGTTAGTTGATTTTTCATCTTGCTTTTCAACCGTTACTCTGAAAAATGGTAACCCTGTTTATAGTTTCCAGAAAATAACCGAAGCAGAGGTTCTAGCTGCCCTGTGTGCTATTGATACTAAGAAATCCTTAGGCGCTGACAATTTAGACCCGTTCTTACTTAAGTGTGCTGCACCTATCATTGCTGGTTCAGTGACACACATTTTTAATCTAACATTAAGCACAGGAATTATCCCTAAGGTGTGGAAAGCAGCTTTTGTTTGCCATTACATAAGGGAGGTGACGGTAGTGATTTGGATAACTATCGACCCATCTCTAGGCTCCCTTGTCTGGCAAAGATCATAGAATCTATAGTCAACAAACAGTTACAGTCTTTTCTTTCTGCTAACAGTATTCTTAGCACCAATCAATCTGGTTTTAGATCTAAACACAGTACCACATCGGCCACTATGCTTGTTGTAAATGATATTGCAAATGCCTTAGATGATAGAAAGCACTGTGCTGCGTTGTTTGTAGATTTGTCAAAAGCTTTTGACACTGTAGACCATGCTATCCTTTTGAGTAAGCTGTCATCTATAGGAGTGGGCACGGATGCCTGCCGATGGTTTTATGACTATCTTAAAGATAGAACTCAGGCCGTCATGGTCGACGGGGTCAAGTCTGACTCCTTACAGTTACTTAAAGGGGTCCCTCAGGGTTCAATAATTGGCCCACTATTGTTCTCACTTTATATAAACAACATTGGTGATGTCAGATATTGTAAATTCCATTTATATGCAGATGACACAGTGATGTACTCTATTGCTCCAACAGCGGACCAAGCTTTAATGCAGTTGGAGTCTGATTTTAGGATACTACAGGGGTCTCTTTTACAGCTTAAACTTGTTTTAAACGCTAAGAAAACAAATGTCATGTTTTTTTCTAGGTCTAAACTCTCAGTTAGAAACACTTTTGTAATCACTAGCTTGGATGGTACTCAAATCAAACAGGTCTCTGTATATAAATATTTAGGGGTATGGTTAGATGATAGGCTTTCTTTTAAAAAACATGTTACTGAATTGGGAAAAAAGCTCAAATTCAAGATAGGGTTCCTTTATAGAAACAGGGCTTGTCTGTCCTTTGTAAATAGAAAACAAATTGTGCAGGCTACTTTTATGTCCGTTTTAGATTATGGTGATATTATCTATATGCATGCATCGGCAAACACATTAAAACCACTGGATGCTATTTACCATTGTGCACTCAGGTTTATCACGGGTGATAGTTACAAAACTCATCACTGTATCCTTTATCAACATGTGGGTTGGGCCTCTCTATCTGTGAGGCGAGCGCAACATGCTCTCTTGTTTATTTATAAAGCGCTTCTTTTAAAACTACCTCCATATATATCATCATTAATTTCCACTAGATATACACATTTTAAAACCAGATCACAGATGTGGATTACATTAGAGACTCCTGCGGTCTCCACAGAGTTGGGTAGGACTGCCTTTAGTTCCTTTGCGCCTTATTTATGGAACAAACTGCAGATCCAACTTAAGTTAGACACTCTGGTGTCCCTTGCCCATTTTAAAAATGTTATGGAGGATCAATATGATGTTATCTGTGATTGTTTCTGTTGAATTGTGTCTTTGTTTTGTATGTTTGAAATGTTCTTGTCTGTATGCCTAAAACTGTATATGTCAACATGTTTACACAGGGCACAGCCGTAAAAGAGATCCAGGTCTCAGTCTGTTTTCCCTGTTAAAATAAAGATTAAAATAAAAAAAATGTCACAAAAACCAAAACCACAGCTAAATGCAGCACTAACCTTTGATGATCTTCATCAGATGACACTCCTAGGACATTATGTTATACAATACATGCATGTTTTGTTCAATCAAGTTCATATTTATATAAAAAAACAGCTTTTTACATTAGCATGTGATGTTCAGAACTTGCATACCCACCGAAAGCACAGTTTGCAATATTCACGGCTAGCTATTTTGACACCCACCAAGTTTGGCCCTCACCAAACTCAGAATTACTATTCGAAAAATTGGATTACCTTTGCTGTTCTTCGTCAGAATGCACTCCCAGGACTTCTACTTCAACAACCTATGTTGTTTTGCTTCCAAATAACCCATAGTTATATCCAAATACCTCTGTTTTGTTTGTGCGTTCAGGTCACTATCCGAAGGGTGACGCGCGAGCGCATTTCGTGACGAAGAATTTCAAAAATTTCCATTACCATACTTCAAAGCATGTCAAACGCTGTTTAAAATCAATTTTTATGCAATTTTTCGCTTAAAATAGCGATAATATTCCAACCCGGGCGATGTTGTATTCATTCAAAGGCTGAAAGAAAAACATGGAGAATTCTCATGAACGCGCATCTCCAGTGTCACTGTCCCCAGGCTGACCACTCACAAATTCTCCTGCTGTTCTTCGACCAGAGACAGCAGACACCCCATTACACTTTCTGGCGCCTTCTGAGAGCCAATGGAAGCCTTAGAAAATGTCACGTTACAGCAGCGATGCTGTATTTTTGATAGAGATGCAACTGAAGGACAACAAATTGTCAGACAGGGCACTTCATGTATGGAATATTCTCAGGTTTTGGCCTACCATATGAGTTCTGTTATACTCACAGACACCATTCAAACAGTTTTAGAAACTTTAGAGTGTTTTCTATCCAAATCTACTAATTATATGCATATTCTCATTTCTGGGCAAGAGCAGTAACCAGTTTAAATCGGGTACGTTTTTTTCCGGCTGTGCAAATACTGCCCCCTAGCCCCAACAGGTTTCAACAAATAGACACACGCCTGCACCTGTCGTCTTACCGGACGTAGCTGTTCTGTCCTGCCGATGCACAGAAAACCTAGCTAACTGTATATTATCTGTGTCGTCGTTCAGCCACAACTCGGTGAAGCATACAGTGCATTCGGAAAGTATTCAGAATCCTTGAATTTTCCCACACTTTGTTACGTTACAGCCTTATTCTAAAGTGGATACAAAAAAAACATCTTCATCAATCCACACACAATAACCCATAATGACAAAGCGAAAACTTTTTTATTTTTATTTTAGAAAATGTATTAAAATAACAAAACAGAAATACCTTATTTACATAAGTATTCAGACCCTTTGCTATGCGAATCAAAATTAAGCTCAGGCGCATCCTGTTTCCATTGATCATCTTTGAGATGTTTCTACAACTTCATTGGAGTCAAGCTGTGGTAAATCCAATTGATTGGACATGATTTGGAAAGTTACGCAACTGTCTATATAAGGTCCCACAGTTGACAGTGCATGTCAGAGCAAATACCATGCCATGAGGTCGAAGGATTTGTCCGTAGAGCGCAGAGACAGGATTGTGTCAAGAATAAGATCTGGGGAAGTGTACCAAAACAATTCTGCAGCATTGAGGTTCCCCAAGAACACTTTGACCTCCATCATTCTTAATGGAAGAAGTTTGGAAACACCAAGGCTCTTCCTAGAGCTGGCTGCCTGGCCAAACTGAGCAATCGGGGTAGAAGGAACTTGGTCAGGAAGGTTACCAAGAAGCCGATGGTCACTCTAGAAGAGCTCCAGAGTTCCGCTGTGGAGATGGGAGAACCTTCTAGAAGGACAACCATCTCTGCAGCACTCCACCAATCAGGCCTTTATGGTAGAATGACCAGATGGAAGCTACCCCTCAGTAAAAGGCACATGACAGTCCGCTTGGAGTTTGCCAAAAGGCACCTAAAGTACTGTGGTGGCCAGGGAGGCCAAAAAGATCATCAAGGACAACAACTACCCGAGCCACTGCCTGTTCACCCCGCTACCATCCAGAAGGCGAGGTCAGTACAGGTGCATCAAAGCTGGGACCGAGAGACTGAAAAAAAGCTTCTATCTCAAGGCCATCAGACTGTTAAACAGCCATCACTAACACCGAGAAGCTACATACAGACTTGAAATCATTGGCCACTTTAATAAATGGATCACTAGTCACTTTAATAATGCCACTTTAATAATTTTTACATATCGTGCATTACTCATATCCTTCTTTATATCCAAAAAGGTCTGTTTAGTGTAAGGGCTGCGTCAATTAAATTCTGGTATCAGAACAAAATTTAACACTAGGCTACTGAATATATTTTCAGCTGTTTATTAATAGAATTAGTCAAGCAGAATAAATGGTAAATGCAATCTTCGTATATACGGGTTCACTGTAACACCTCGCAGGGCAAACAGAGAACTGAAATTACATCATAAGTTCTTCCTTAAATACTTCTTGACAGACGTAGTTCCCTCTCCCTGAGGGCCTGTCATAGTAGAGGCTTGGGTGTGGTTTAGACTTACTCCAGCCCATCGTTGGGGTGCAGGCTGGTCCCAGCCTCTAGACGCATCTTTGTTGCCAAGCATAGTTGTCTTCTAGCTTATCTTCGTGTGTGTACCCGAGAGTCAGACACCCAAGGACAGTGCCTGTTCTTGTGCCACAGCCATTCTTTCCTCTATCAGTTCCTCACATACACCTGTCCTTGAGCGGCCCCACAACCAGGCATTGTGTGTGTGTGTCACAAGTCTACTCAGCCTACACAACTAGCCAGCAACCCTCCAGTTAGTCATGTCTATTATATGTCGCTCAATCTATGTTAATACAATATAAACCTCTTATGTTTAGCATTAGTATTCATAAGTTATGCACCACAACTAATTTTATTATATAGGTTTAAATAGTTGTATTATATTGGTTATGCAAAACAAATAGTTGGTTAAACCCTAACAATCCCCATTTTCACACCTGATAGGTGTGAATACATAAGTTCTTAAAATTTCAGGGAAATTTTGAGATTCCCCCTTTTGACACCCCTTAGGGTGTCACTCAACACAATTTTAAATTCCCATTTTAATGATTAGATGATTAGTTAAGAAACCCTCAAGTCCTTCCGGCTACACCTCACTTGTACTAGGTTGACTACCAGCCACCCAGGAACTTCATACCTTCACATAAGGAAAGACAAATAGTACACAGGATAAATTCAGAACATATTATTTAAAAAACGTATAAAAAGAAGACCTTTTTGCGACAGTGGCTACACCTAACATGTTTTGTCCCAGAACTTAAAACCCTTACATCCACCTGTCACTACATTCAATACATATGAGAACATTTTGGATAAGCTTTATTCGACCACTTCCTCAACAGTAAACCAAGGATCGTCCTCAGACAGACCCGTCTTTTGCCCAGAGCTGGATTCAGTGTCCTCCAAGGTCACTTCCCTCAAAGGCATCATACCGGTTGCTCTGACAACATCTGTAAGATATTTTCTCAAGCAAGGGATTATACAGGCAGCACAACACATAAATAATAGGAACATAAGCACTAGGGTCAGAAATCCAGTAACCATCATAGATGTGTACTTACCAAAAAAGGTTTCAGCCAATTCCCCTCGTATACCCCTGCTACACCCTTCATTTCAGCAGATAGCTAGCTTGTCAAGTCCCAGTAGGGCTTTGGTAATGCTACCATAGGGCTGGTGTTATTAGGGATAAAAGTACAGCATTGTTCACCAAACGTTTTATACACCCCCCCATTATTAGCCAATATCATATCCAACTCCAATCTATTTTGTCTAGCGGTTCTAGTGGTAGCCTCTAGTTGCTCAGCCATACCTGTCAGTGCAGTGCGAGTATAGTTAACAAATCTCTGTTACACACACATCAGTAAAGAACTCAACCCAGCTTTAGGTGGCTGTATTTTTCCCACAGTACACATACATTCCTTATCAACCTTGCCACCTGTCTTCTAATCTCCTGCCCACTAGCCGTTCCCAGGCCGTTGTTACTCTCCCTAACTTAAGGAGGCTTCTTCTCCTGTTCCCTTCCCAAAGTCGTCTTATCAACTCTGCCCTGCTCATTCTGGTAACAGTGTCTTACTCACACAGTATTGGAATTGTCACGCCCTGACCGGGTGAACTCAGGTGTTTTGGGTCAGGGTGGTTTATGTTGGGTGGTTTTCCTGTGTTTGTTTTCTGTTTTGCGTTGGAGCCTTGTGTTGGCTCTATTGGGGAGTATTTCTATGTTGGTTTCTGTCTTCCCAATCAGAGACAGCTGTCGCTAGTTGTCTCTGATTGGGATCTCATTTAAGTTCATTTTCCCCCACGCTGTTGGTGGGGAATTGTATTTGCATTGCTATTCGTAGCCTGTGAAGCTGTTCGTTCATGGTATCGTTTATTGTTTTGCTGGTTCACCGTTCTAATAAAAATGATGATGAACCAAACCTCCGCTGCGCCTTGGTCCCTCTATAACGACGAACGTTACAGAATTCCCCACCGAACCAGGACCAAGCAGCGGGAGGAAAAGGAGCGCGAGAGATGGGCTCGCGAGGGAAAGGAGTTCTGGACCTGGGAGGAGATCATGTCGGGGAAAGGACCCTGGCGGACGGACTCCCAGGTCGAGGAGGAAAAGCCAGCCGGTAGACGGAGTCGCAGGCGGCGGTCGAGGAGGCCCGGAAAACAGCCCCAAGAAAATTTTGGGGGGGGGGCTAATGGGGTGGTCCGGTAGGGCAGAGGAAGAGCCCAGACCACTGCTCTCGTGGGGGATGACGGCGGAGGAAGAGACGAGGATGAGGCAGTTGATTGAGGACCTGCAGAGGGAAGATCTGGAGGAGGAGCCCTGGTATGCGGAGTTGCGCGCTGTGTCGCCAGTGCGCCCGCACAGCCCAGTGCGTCCGGTGGACAGACCCAGCACATGCCGTGCTAAGATGGGAATCCAGCCGGGACGAGTGGCTAAACCAGCTCCACGCTACAGGTCACCTATACGTGTTCACAGTCCTGTCTGGCCCGTCCCTGCTCCCCGCACCAAGCCCACGGTGCGTGTCCACAGTCCTGTCCGGCCCGTCCCTGCTCCCCGCTCCAGGCCACGGGAAGCGGAGTTGCGCGGTGTGTCGCCAGTGCGCCCGCACAGCCCGGTACGTCCGGTGGACATGCCCAGCACATGCCGTGCTAGGATGGGCATCCAGCCAGGACGAGTGGCTAAACCGGCTCCACGCTTCAGGGCACCAGTACGTGTTCACAGTCCTGTCTGGCCCGTCCCTGCTCCCCGCACCAGGTTAGTGGTGCGTGTTCCCAGTCCTGTCCGGCCCGTTCCTGCTCCCCGCACCAGGTTAGTGGTGCGTGTCCCCAGTCCTGTCCGGCCCGTTCCTGCTCCCCGCACCAGGTTAGTGGTGCGTGTCCCCAGTCCTGTCCGGCCCGTCCCTGCTCCCCGCACCAAGTCAGTGGTGCGTGTCCCCAGTCCTGTCCGGCCCGTCCCTGCTCCCCGCACCAGGTTAGTGGTGCGTGTCCCCAGTCCTGTCCGGCCCGTCCCTGCTCCCCGCACCAGGTTAGTGGTGCGTATCCCCAGTCCTGTCCGGCCCGTCCCTGCTCCCCGCACCAGGTTAGTGGTGCGTGTCCCCAGTCCTGTCCGGCCCGTCCCTGCTCCCCGCACCAGGTTAGTGGTGCGTGTCCCCAGTCCTGTCCGGCCCGTCCCTGCTCCCCGCACCAGGTTAGTGGTGCGTGTCCCCAGTCCTGTCCGGCCCGTTCCTGCTCCCCGCACCAAGTCAGAGGTGCGTGTTCCCAGTCCTGTCCGGCCCGTTCCTGCTCCCCGCACCAGGTTAGTGGTGCGTGTCCCCAGTCCTGTCCGGCCCGTCCCTGCTCCCCGCACCAAGTCAGTGGTGCGTGTCCCCAGTCCTGTCCGGCCCGTCCCTGCTGCCCGCACCAAACCAGTGGTGCGTGTTCCCAGTCCGGCACGGCCCGGGTCCGGTCCACCGGTGCCCAATCCTGTTCCGGGCGACGGCTCCGCTCCAGAGCCTGGGCATGCCGCTCCACAGTGGTCCAGTCCGGGCCAGAGGGGTAGGGCTAAGGTGGAGGCGGGGGGGAGAACACGCCCGGGGCCAGAGCCTCCACCGAGGGTGAGGCGCCCACCCGGATTCCCCCCCCTAATAGACTTAAGTTTGGTGCGCCGGGAGTACGCACCGTTGAGGGGGGGGTACTGTCACGCCCTGACCGGGTGAACTCAGGTGTTTTGGGTCAGGGTGGTTTATGTTGGGTGGTTTTCCTGTGTTTGTTTTCTGTTTTGCGTTGGAGCCTTGTGTTGGCTCTATTGGGGAGTATTTCTATGTTGGTTTCTGTCTTCCCAATCAGAGACAGCTGTCGCTAGTTGTCTCTGATTGGGATCTCATTTAAGTTCATTTTCCCCCACGCTGTTGGTGGGGAATTGTATTTGCATTGCTATTCGTAGCCTGTGAAGCTGTTCGTTCATGGTATCGTTTATTGTTTTGCTGGTTCACCGTTCTAATAAAAATGATGATGAACCAAACCTCCGCTGCGCCTTGGTCCCTCTATAACGACGAACGTTACAGGAATATAGTTTTTAACCCATTATTATAGCTGTATTTCGAATACATTTCAACAGGTTATAAGGTTTGTCGTGTCTTTGGCTATGCCGGATTAAGTGATATGACATGCTAACTTATAAAATTATTTCTCTGTAATTAATATTACCTGATTAAGCTAATCATGTAAATGCAATTAACTAGAAAGTCGGGGCACCACAGAAGAACGTTTATAGAGCCGTTATCTTCCGAATAAACTCTTAAAATACTTAGTAATATTTTACATCGATAGCAGTCAATATTAACCCTTATGTTATTTTCAGTCTCATCATGAAAGTTGTAAATTCTTGGTTATCTTCACGAACCCTGGCTAACAAGTTGAATCAGCAATACAAAATTGGGTTTAATTATTTATTTACTAAATACCTAACTAATCACACAGAATTACAAATACACAGAATACAATGATGTCATACAGAAAACGTCCTAGTGGACGGAGCCTGTATCATGGCTGGTTACACAAAGGAAAAGGGGGTTGGGCTTGAATGAAAGAGCGGGAAGATTTAGGAACAAAGAAACAGCAGCTATGCTATCGTAAATACATTATCTTATGCATTCTAAATTACCGCCCATTTGGAAAAGGAAAATGCAATAAATATTTACTCTGAGCTGCGCTTCGGTAGATTGGTCGTAGATGCTGGCCGGGTTGGCCAACAGATCTTCCTGTAGTGGTAATGGATACGTGGTGGTATCTTCGTCTGGTTGTTAGACTGGATCCGTCGTCCGTCCTTTCCTAGCCCACGTTAGCAGCGGCTAACTCAACGGCTAGGAAGTATCACTTCTGTATAGCTCACGCCGAGGTTGGCTTAGTTCTGTTCTTGATATGTGTCTGTCCTTCTAACGTAGAGGCTGCAGTCCTCACGTACTGGAACACGTGAATGTATTTTCATTTACATTTACATTTAAGTCATTTAGCAGACGCTCTTATCCAGAGCGACTTACAAATTGGAAACTAGTGAATTTCTCAGGCTCTGCATTGGCCGGGAATCGAACCCAGGTCAACTGCTTGGAAGGCAGCTATGCTCACCACTATACCACCAATGCTATTTTCGTCAAAGACTTATATAGTGGAGAGGGGGGAAGGAGGCGCCCCATCGTTTATAACCCCATGTCTCTTCACAGGGTTGGCCACTGATCGGCAGGGCACTTTCCTTATGAAAACCCAATTCTCTCATTGGGAAGCTAAAATTACATTTAATCTCCTAACAAACAATTTCAATATCAAACATTTCAATTGCATAACAATTCCATGTGACTCTGATAACTAGAGGGTGTATACTTTCTCAGGTAAAGTTTATGTCGTCCTGTCATCAATCATAATGTCTCAGATAACAATGAACTGACATACATACTCATTACGTTATCAAGCATATTTCCAACTGGTTTTATTATCAAAAGATGGTTCCTTTCCCCATGTTTGATGTTCCCAGACTCTCTATATTTAACACAGGCTATTCAAGTCCTTCAGTAGGGTCAGAGAGAGAGGGGAATGGAGAAAGGTATTTATGGGGGGGTCATAAACCTTACCCACAGGCCAACGTCATGACAGTCCCCCCATGTTGGGTTCAATCTTGCGATTAACCTGCATGTTGTAAACCAACATAAAAATGAACGTGGGTTGTCCTGGTTGTGGATCATCGTTGTGGTCCCCATCTGGCGGTCGACCCGGGTAGGGTGTCTGCAAATGAAGAAGTCCGCTCCAAGGCTGGGCAGCAGATGTCCAGTTGGTGGTTGCTATTGCAGTCCCCCCTCTGGTGGTCGACCCGGGTAGGGTCTCTGCAAATGAAGATGTCCGTTCCATGACTCGGCAGTGGATGTCCGGATTGGGATCGCCGTTCCGGACCCGTCGTCTGGTCGTCCAGACTGGAATATCTGGGCAGTAACTTAGGCAGAGGTTAACAACGCACACACACTCATGAAATATATCATTACATTTCCTCCCAAATGAGCGGCGTTGTGACACTAACTGATGGTTGTATGGGGGAGTTGTTTATGGCTCTATCACTTTCTATGTGCCAAAGAAAATGAAACAAAATTAATGAAAGCATAAACAAAACAAAATAGTTATGCCACCTTAATCATCTAATTGGACTGTATTCTATCTACGTCCATGGTCTTGGCAAAATGACCCTATCATGGCATTGTCTAATGTCATATCTAGGGCTTTCCTAATTTGCGGGGTGGCGCTTAGGGTACTATCCTAAGTTGACAACTATATGATAAGTCTACAGCTGTAAGGCACTAGTTTTGGGCAGTCTACAGGATGACCTATGGACTTCTGGTTAGAAAACTGGTGAGTGCTGTAGAGTCAAAGGCCTAGAAGTAAATGTTCAACTTTACTAAGGCTGATATTTTGCTTGGACCCTTAAGTGATCCTAGCATAAATCCTAATTGGATGTTCCATTGTGCATGTGCGTTTATGCTTACACAATCGCGCATGTCAAGGGAAGAAAACCAAGTATCCTGGCAGATTACAACTTGTTCAGAATGAGTCTGACGTAGTCAGGTAATTTTCAGGTCAATGCCTGGAGGTCAGTCAGAATTGGTGTCAAGGGAGTCTGTAGTAGTTTTCTACAAGTCACGGTGTCTTCCACTATTGTAGTGGCGTTAGGTATGAAGTCTATTTCATAGCTATGTTATCCACGGAGGAGCTAACCTCACGACGGAAGTACTCTAAGTATTAGACCAGTCGTACGTGGTGTGATCATGGTTCATGACTTCTAATAACTTTTCTCCTGAACGGAGGGTTCTATTTATTAGTGGCATGTGCTAACCATTGGAAGAGTGCACTGGAGATTCCCTTCCCCGTGTTGCACTCTGAGTGACTCCTATGTCGCTATTATCAATAGCAATTTAACTTGTGAGGTTACTAATCCTCTTACTGAGTGTTGCTGGACTGACTGTGGTATTGGTACTGGTATTCAAGGGGTCCAGTTATCCTACCGATTTATTCTGAAATATTATCTACCGGAACACATGATTGGAGCATATTACTAGTTGTATTGTAGTTGAACCTACACATGGCAAGGAATGACTATTGTTGCCATTTGTTTTGGAGGTGGACAAGTCCACTGGACTTCCTTTACGACCAGTGTGGTACACCTCAGAACTATCTTAGATGTGTTCTAAGATAATCCCTGTCTAGGGGCCTGTCTGCTCCTCACTGTTCTCATAGGGGAGTTTACAACTAGATTTGATTTATGCTCTGGCGGCCTCGTACGGTGTTGTCCGTAGTCTCGACCCCCCCACCGGCCTCGATGAGGCTCATCATGGGTCTGGGCTACTATTCCCCCCCTTTGTGTCTCGGGACCCCCCCACCAGCGGGTGGTGTTGGTGTCCGAGGCGCAAACGAAAAGGTCGGACCCTATGTACGAGTTGTCAGTGGCCGCGTTATTATGAGAATGGCTGTAACCTTTCAACCAAATCTCCTGGTGTTTGTGCTTCAACACCCTCAGTGGCTGTCGAGGTCTGTCAGTCACCACCGCGTCCGCGTGTGGCAACCTCTTCAGTACCTGCAAACGGAGACGAGGATATCGGTCTGTGATATCGCAAAGTGTTTCACCAGTGGGAGTCATCGGGTCAGTTGCTGGACTGACACCATTAGTGTCATTGTAAGGGGGGACAGTCCCCAACAAAGCAGAAGGTGTATCATCGGAAGCAGAGTGTACTCTGCGCATCAATGTTTTTCTTGCTGAGACGGCCGCAGTGCTTGCGGAAGTTTCCGAGGGGCAAGAGAAGTTCATCTCAACTACCGTATTGCACGACTGCAAGATGGAGGGAAGTTGCTCATTCACAGAGACAGCTGGCTCGAAATCATGAAAAGAATGGTCAATCAGATTGGCTGATGGAATGTGTCGAGATATCGTAATCAAATCAAATCAAATCAAATTTATTTATATAGCCCTTCGTACATCAGCTGAAATCTCAAAGTGCTGTACAGAAACCCAGCCTAAAACCCCAAACAGCAAGCAATGCATGTGAAAGAAGCACGGTGGCTGGAAAAAACTCCCTAGGAAAAACTCCTGAGAAAGGCCAAAAACCTAGGAAGAAACCTAGAGAGGAACCAGGCTATGAGGGGTGGCCAGTCCTCTTCTGGCTGTGCCGGGTGGATATTATAACAGAACATGGTCAAGATGTTAAAATGTTCGTAAATGACCAGCATGGTCAAATAATAATAATCATAGTAATTGTCGAGGGTGCAACAAGCACGTCCGGTGAAACAGGTCAGGGTTCCGTAGCCGCAGGCAGAACAGTTGAAACTGGAGCAGCAGCATGGCCAGGTGGACTGGGGACAGCAAGGAGTCATCATGCCAGGTAGTCCTGAGGCATGGTCCTAGGGCTCAGGTCCTCCGAGAGAAAGAAAGAAAGAGAGAAGAGAGAATTAGAGAGAGCATATTTACATTCACACAGGACACCGGATAAGACAAGAGAATACTCCAGATGTAACAGACTGACCCTAGCCCCCCGACACAAACTACTGCAGCATAAATACTGGAGGCTGAGACAGGAGGGATCAGAAGACACTGTGGCCCCATCCGATGATACCCCCGGACAGGGCCAAACAGGCAGGATATAACCCCACCCACTTTGCCAAAGCACAGCCCCCACACCACTAGAGGGATATCTACAACCACCAACTTACCGTCCGAAGACAAGGCCGAGTATAGCCCACAAAGATCTCCGCCACGGCACAACCCAAGGGGGGGGCGCCAACCCAGACAGGAAGACCACGTCAGTGGCTCAACCTACTCAAGTGACGCACCCCTCCCATGGACGGCATGGAAGAACACCAGTAAGTCAGTGACTCAGCCCCTGTAAAAGGGTTAGAGGCAGAGAATCCCAGTGGGAAGAGGGGAACCGACAAGGCAGAGACAGCAAGGGCGGTTCGTTGCTCCAGCCTTTCCGTTCACCTTCACACTCCTGGGCCAGACTATACTTAATCATAGGACCTATTGAAGAGATAAGTCTTCAGTAAAGACTTAAAGGTTGAGACTGAGTCTGCGTCTCTCACATGGGTAGGCAGACCATTCCATAAAAATGGAGCTCTATAGGAGAAAGCCCTACCTCCAGCCGTTTGCTTAGAAATTCTAGGGACAATTAGGAGGCCTGCGTCTTGTGACCGTAGCGTACGTGTAGGTATGTACGGCAGGACAAAATCGGAAAGATAGGTAGGAGCAAGGCCATGTAATGCTTTGTAGGTTAGCAGTAAAACCTTGAAATCAGCCCTTGCCTTAACAGGAAGCCAGTGTAGGGAGGCTAGCACTGGAGTAATATGATCACATTTTTTGGTTCTAGTCAGGATTCTAGCAGCCGTATTTAGCACTAACTGAAGTTTGTTTAGTGCTTTATCCGTGTAGCCGGAAAGTAGAGCATTGCAGTAGTCGAGCCTAGAAGTAACAAAAGCATGGATTAATTTTTCTGCGTCATTTTTGGACAGAAAGTTTCTTATTTTTGCAATGTTACGTAGATGGAAAAAAGCTGTCCTTGAAGCAGTCTTGATATGTTCTTCAAAAGAGAGATCAGGGTCCAGAGTAACGCCGAGGTCCTTCACAGTTTTATTTGAGACGACTGTACAACCATCCAGATTAATTGTCAGATTCAACAGAAGATCTCTTTGTTTCTTGGGACCTAGGACAAGCATCTCTGTTTTGTCCGAGTTTAAAAGTAGAAAATTTGCAGCCATCCACTTCCTTATGTCTGAAACACAGGCTTCTAGCGAGGGCAATTTTGGGGCTTCACCATGTTTCATTGAAATGTACAGCTGTGTGTCGTCCGCATAGCAGTGAAATTTAACATTATGTTTTCGAATGACATCCCCAAGAGGTAAATATCTCCTTGGATCGGATTCTGCACCAAGAGGTTTCTAAACGTCTTTTTCCCAAGGGGTGCTTTTGACAGATACCCCTCATGAATGACTGCATTGCAGCTAGCGTTAGGGGAAGACAGTGTGGTCAGTGGAGAAGGCACTGTGGCCTGTGACCATACCTGGTTGGTTTTCCAATCCATCAGTGGGAGTAACCGATCCATCAAGTCTGCTCCAAGTAGCAGGGTTACAGTTTCGAGGCTGGTAACATACACAGGGTGAACGAGCGATACATCCTGGAAGTGTAGTTTCAGCATGACTCTCAATGTGAGAGGCGAGGTAGTCTGAGTGACCCCTCGAAGTATAGTGTCGCATCGTTCCACTTTTAACCAACGTTTAGTTGGCTTCAAAGCCCTTTTGAGATCATCAAACAATGTTTGAGAGATGAGTGATATTGTCGCACCCGAATCAATTAGCGCATGACAAGCTAAGCAGTCCTCCAGGACTGTTTCCAGGTATGGCCGTTTAGATTCGTGGTTAGTGGACATATTCCCCACAAAGTGGAGTGGTCGTTCGCAACGACGTGATGTGCCATGTCTGTTCAAGATGGAAGCAGATTGACTTTTCCGATTTTGAGTGGGCTTGGCTTTAACGAAGCGTTTGACCTTATTCTTCGCAACTTTTGTATCAGAGTCTATAGACAGAGCCCGGGGGCTTGTTTCTTGATCAAGCGGGCCCTGGATAGGGTCTTGAATGAGAGCGGGAGAAATTTGAACTTTAACGTCCTTGCTATGGGTGTTAATTCCTGCGGACCTGGTGTCCGGTAATTCCCTGTCTAGTCCCTGTCTAGTCCTTGTGACTTATCTTTTACCCTTTTCTCAAATTGTTCTCGCTTAAGTTCTTCCCATAGTGGGACTTCTGGAGAACATTGGTCTACGTTTTGATCGTCCTTCAACCCTTTGTTACCCTTTGTTACCCTTGTGCTCTGACACTTTTTGTGGGTTGGGTGCAGGAACGTAGCGAACGGGTCGATTGTAGCGGTAGTCATGTTGATGGCTACGTACTTTACAGTTATTTCGACTGCGGAGGTTATTGGAATCATGGTTTCGTGGTAGAAACTGTTGTTGTGCGTCATCTCTCGACGCTCCAATACCTGATAATGCACCCTCTAACTGGAGTGAGTGCTCCTGGTTAAACTTCAAAACCGAGTGGTCAGGGCTCTTAGCGTTGCGAGCTTTTGATGCCTCAAAAGCTGTGCTTGCAAGCTCTCTGAGTTGTAAGATAGGCAAGCCAACGTGGGCTGCAGGGCCCAAGTAGGTAATGAAGGTGGGATACATGTTCGACAGAAACATTTGTTTGAATGGTAACAGCTCTTCCATTCCTGTTTCCGTGAGTAGGCCAAAGTAAGCTGAACGAAGCCTATGATAGAAAGCTTGTGGGTGTTCGTTCCGAGCTTGTTTGACCGTGTTAGCCAGTGAGCTATCGTGTTTGCAAGTCGCAGAACCACTGAATTCTAATTTCAAAACTGTGGCAAGTTTAGCGTAGTCATTTAGCACGTGTTGCTGTTGTAGGCGAATGAACCTCGTCACGTGTCTATTCGACGTTCGCTTCAACAGGTAAACCCTGTCAGAACCCGTAGCGTTCGGGTAGCCGCCCAACGCGTCCTCTATGTCAGCTAGGAACGTCTCAGTATCGTTTGGCTGACCTGGAACGGGGTCAAAGGTGGGGAAATTCTTGACGAGTTTGTATTCCGCACCAAGCGGGCGGAGAGGATTGGCCTCATCCTGTGGAGAAATTGGGGCCGACAGGCCAAGAGGAGAAGACTGAGGGACACATGATGGAGGCAATGTCTGAAACCTATCATCTTCACTCCTTTGAGTACCGGACTCCGGTTGCTTGGATGGGTAGTCATGCTGTAGAGCGTGACCGTTCTGGACTTCCTCCAGATGGTACCTAAGGGTGGTCTTCTGCTGCATTGCAGAGTCCACTTGAGCGCTTAGAGTACCAATTTTGGACACGTGAGTGTCACACCTGCTCCTTTCGGTCTCAAACTTATCTGTCATGGTTTGCAGATAGAGGTCTCGAGTACGGAGCGAGAGATTCAGTGATGAGATTTCCTCTGCTTGCTTAGAAATCAATATTTCCATCCTCATCACCTGAGTTCTCTCATCATTCATTTGGTCAGCAACTTCAATAAGTTCTGCTGATTTATCATCCAACTTTGTCACTGTGTTCATTAACTGATCGTCTTTGGTCTGCAGCGCTTTGAGGAGCACCGTGTTATTTTGAGTAACATTCAACAAAACAGCATGCATGTTGTCCAGTTGAGCGCTCCTGTTTGTAGATAACTCTTCAGATTTATCTAGTTTGGCGTGGACATCATCGTATTTAGTTTTGGCTAAATCGAGTTGTTCCTGCAGATGACGATTTTGTTCAAGAGTTTGTGCTCGTTCATCGTCATAAGTATTTGCAATTACTTTTAATTGTTCCGATTTCAAACGCAGTTCCTCGACTAGCAGAATGTTTTCATTTCCTGCTTTTGTCAATAGTTGCTCAGTTCTCTCCACCTTTGCCCTCATGTTAGCCATGTCTTGCACGTGCTTCAGCTGTGCACTGTGGTATTGGATCGATGCCAACCTTTGATGGCGATACATAAGTGCTAAAGTGGAGAGAACCGTCACAAAGCCTGTGTTTGATGGTTGATTTTGGACAGCGTTCGCAATTTCGGCTGATTTTTCACAAATGGCATAATTAACGTTGGTATCGCTGCTAAGGTCAGAGATCAATCCTTTTATGGGTGGAGGTTCACTAATTAGTGGAGGAGTGGTGACCACCTCCTTTGGTAGCTTGCACATTATTAGAAAAATTTTGAGGAAAAATGTTCCTATTTTATTCAATGTTTGGGTTGGAATTCATTGGAAGCTGCAAAGACAAGTTTAATCTATTTATAGATGTTGACGAACCATCAGTACTGTACCAGTAATGTGGAAGTTGGATGTGAATGAATTTGCAAAAGCAAATTGAATTAATTAATCAATGCCAATGATTAATCCTACCTGGGTAGGCTATCTGGGTATTACACTTGAATTAACCTTAGAGGTTGCTTCATCCAGGTTAATATGAGAAGTTTTAAAAGTGTCTCATTTGATTGGAAGAACATTAAGGTATGTTCAACAATTTAACTTATTAAATTGAATGAGATGATAATCCATACCATCTCCATTGATTGGATATCATAAGTGTAAACAGTAGATCAAATGTTGGCACACTTCCCACTATGGTACACTTCTTCCTTGGGCCGAAGCCACATGGGATTCCCGCTGGGGCGGGACTTCTGTCAGTACTGGATTACTGAATGGGTTTTGCAAAAACCAAATTTTACTGATTGATCAATTTTAATGATAAATCAAACCTGTATAGGCTATTTGGGATTTAAACTTTAATTAACCTGAGAGGTTTATTCATCTAGGTTAATGTGGAAAAAGATTACAATGTCTCATTTAGAAAACTCATCAATTTGGATATTTTTTTTTTTTGTAAAAGATCCACTTGAGAATGTAAATCTGGCAATTTCACTTATTAGTTCAATTGAATAAGACATCGATATCCGTCTGGATATCATGAGTAACGACTTGAGTGTCACCTGACTAATTATTTGAAGAAAAGTACTGGTGACTCTCATAGGGGAGTCTGCTGGCACACGTTGAAATCAACGGAAGTACCCAGGGCAGGACTTTCGTTCCGCAAGTCGGATGAATTACAATGTGGCACAAACAAAATGGCTGTTTTCCCTTTTGTTAGCTTAGCATCTCGAGCAAGCTAATGCTACTTGATGCCTGAAAAATGCTCACATAGGATTCCCTTGGCAAGGGAAAGGTTTTACTTATAACGTATTATGTTCAAACCCTTTTCGGCGATATTTGACGATGTTTTAACCGGAACTCGCGGTAAACAACAAAATGCACCGTGGTCTCCTCGCATCGAAACGCGAGAGACAGACAGAGAGATACTTATAAACTGGTCAAGCTAATCTCTCCTAAATTTCAATCGGCTGGGTCTTTGTCCTCGCTCGAGAAATTAATAATGACCTAGCCAACACGCGTCTGAAACGCGCGAGGCAGAAATAGCCCAGCGTTTGGCCAAACGCGCTATTTATCAGATAGCTTTATCAGCCCTCATACAGAACTGTATAGGGTATGCTACCCACTGACTACCTCAGAGCACAACACTGAGGCGATTCTCCAGAGCACACACGCACCAATAATTCCGATCTACAATTCCCATAATGTATATAATCAACTTGGTATATTATGTAATCTGCTTTTCAATTTTATATAGGCTGAATCAAAATGAAAGCTTCATCCTATTTTAGATTCCTCGCACGGGGGCTCCATATGTCGTTATCACATTGACCCAACGTGCGTCTTAGTTTTAGAGTCCTCTCAGGGGGCGCCATAAATGTCTGTTCAGACCCTTTTCGGATCATTGAACAATGTTAAATTCTTAGGAAGCAGAGTATACTCTGGGCTAACAGTGGAGAAGGCACTGTAAAATTGGGTTTAATTATTTATTTACTAAATACCTAACTAATCACACAGAATTACAAATACACAGAATACAATGATGTCATACAGAAAACGTCCTAGTGGACGGAGCCTGTATCATGGCTGGTTACACAAAGGAAAAGGGGGTTGGGCTTGAATGAAAGAGCGGGAAGATTTAGGAACAAAGAAACAGCAGCTATGCTATCGTAAATACATTATCTTATGCATTCTAAATTACCGCCCATTTGGAAAAGGAAAATGCAATAAATATTTACTCTGAGCTGCGCTTCGGTAGATTGGTCGTAGATGCTGGCCGGGTTGGCCAACAGATCTTCCTGTAGTGGTAATGGATACGTGGTGGTATCTTCGTCTGGTTGTTAGACTGGATCCGTCGTCCGTCCTTTCCTAGCCCACGTTAGCAGCGGCTAACTCAACGGCTAGGAAGTATCACTTCTGTAGTGAATAAGCTCAAAGTTCATACCAGTTCATACCATAGCTCACGCCGAGGTTGGCTTAGTTCTGTTCTTGATATGTGTCTGTCCTTCTAACGTAGAGGCTGCAGTCCTCACGTACTGGAACACGTGAATGTATTTTCGTCAAAGACTTATATAGTGGAGAGGGGGGAAGGAGGCGCCCCATCGTTTATAACCCCATGTCTCTTCACAGGGTTGGCCACTGATCGGCAGGGCACTTTCCTTATGAAAACCCAATTCTCTCATTGGGAAGCTAAAATTACATTTAATCTCCTAACAAACAATTTCAATATCAAACATTTCAATTGCATAACAATTCCATGTGACTCTGATAACTAGAGGGTGTATACTTTCTCAGGTAAAGTTTATGTCGTCCTGTCATCAATCATAATGTCTCAGATAACAATGAACTGACATACATACTCATTACGTTATCAAGCATATTTCCAACTGGTTTTATTATCAAAAGATGGTTCCTTTCCCCATGTTTGATGTTCCCAGACTCTCTATATTTAACACAGGCTATTCAAGTCCTTCAGTAGGGTCAGAGAGAGAGGGGAATGGAGAAAGGTATTTATGGGGGGGTCATAAACCTTACCCACAGGCCAACGTCATGACAGGTTTCTGAGTGAAATCTTTTAGTCAAACCTTTCATTACATCCACCCGATTGGCTAAATATTTCACATACATTACAACACATCTATTTTTATTGGATTCAGAAATTTCACACAAAATCAAACTAATTCAGGAAACTCTAAAGATGGTCTCATCTTATCATGGGCTCCTCATAACTGAATGAATTCTCCACCAGGCTCGGCGGTAGGTATTTGTCGTCCCACTGATCTGAACTTTGACTCGGTCCGTATCTCACCATCTGCTCCATTATCGATCTCTCCAGAACCCTGGAAATGAGACCTCTCGCACACGGAACCAAACAACAACCACACAACACAAACACACTCATACAGGTGAAAGCAGCCCACACCACAATGATAATAACATTTTTACATTTTCCAAAGTTACTATCGAACCACCCCGTGAGTGCAGTGTCCACCCGGAGTTTTCTGCTAACTCTTGAGCTAAATTGTTTAGACCAGCCAGGGCCTTGGTCACTGATCCATCTGGAGCTGTGTTATCAGGAATGTACGTACAGCAATGAACCTAATCATTCTACCTACACCGCCCTCTTCTGCCAATAACATATCGAGAGTCAATCTATTTTACCAGGTCATGAGGGGGGTGGCGGATAATTGGTCAGAGAACCTCTTTACTGCATCCCCGGTTTCATTCATGAATCTCTGTTGATTATAAAAGATGTCATTAATCCCATCCATATTTTTATTTATTGTCAACCACCAAAATAATGTAGTGTAAAGCCTTCACATATTTGATTCATAGCTTTGTATTCATCTGGAACTTCCCTGAGGATGCCAATAGCATCCGTCGAGACAAAGCTACTCCCATCCTGGTCAAAACTCCTCCTGTGCCTATTTTAGCCTCCTATAACTGGCCTCTGATGACTAATTCGAACTGGTTGGACCTATAACCCCAGGGCGCAAGTTCCTAACCACCCTTCGTGGTAATTTCTGTCGTATGCGTCCTTTGCTGGTACTAGCCCACCCTTCATCAGTTATAGGTGCTGTGAGGTTAAGAATGTTCTATTCATCTTTCAAACCTAAGTCAGTCACATTACCAATTACCTTTCAGTCATTAGAATCATCTAAGTTCTTGGTGCCCTTCTTGTATCTATAACACTGGTATTCATCCGGAATTTAGGTGAAGCGAGGTGGGTTGGCTGAGTACTTCAATCTGGCCAACCCCAATTCCTGTACAGTTGTCTGCTTCCCCAGGAAACTGTTTAATGTTTACCTTAAACCTACATCCTGATCTTTTTTGATTCCTTATTCTGTACATCACTCATCAGTGTATTATATAGTTCATATTTTACTTCTTCTCAATTACAACGGTATCATATGATTAGTACCAGAAGGTGGTGGATCTGAATGTATCAGAAAGATTAGACTATGATGCAGCTCAGAGTCTCTACTCTTCCCCAAAACCGCCAACCCTTTCCTGCCCTTAGTCACTCTGCTAGGTACCACCCCATACTCACACCTCTAGGAGCACACACAGTGATGAACGGTCGGGATAGGAAATCTTCGTTAAGGAGGTAACCCCCAGACCCTGTTGGTACTCGGTTCTTCTCCTAACTCTGTGTGATCGGCAGTGCTCATATGTGTACATACCTTCTTGCAGTGGATAACGTGGACCCAAGTGACTCTCTCAGCTTCTCTAATGGCAAAGGCAATGGTTTAACAGAACCTGGTATGGGCCTTCCCAACGGTGTTGCTTCCAGTTTTTTCTCCTCAGGGACTGGATCCACACCCAGTCTCCTGGTTGGATCGAGTGAATCACCTTCTCCTGTAATTCACCTGTTGGACACAAAATCTTGGACATACGGGTTTGGTTAACAAACAGTCTTCTCATGTGCTCTGCTAGTATTTCTTCAACTTCTATGTCTACCAGTTCTGGTATCTCTAACTCTGGCATTCTATAGGCTCTACCTGATTAGCTAAACTGTCATCCATCATTTAAAGAGATAGATCCTAGTAAACCAACTCTAGGGATAATCTCTTGACCTAATTTTTTAGTTACCATAATCATGTCCACCAAGTAAGTTGGGAACCCTTCTACCCATTTGCTATACTTATCTATTATTGTTAAACACCCCTTCTTCCCCTCAATTCGGAATAGTTCAATAAGTCCATTTCCAAATGTTGGAATGGATATTCTACAACAAACAATTTGTTTAAGTAATTATCCTAACCTGTTCTATCGCCTGCTCTACCATACTCCACCTATTTATACATGGCTCAAGCCATGTATCAATTTTGCTGCATATCTAAACAGTGTCTTTGGTAAGGTTAGTCAATTATCCTTATGTCAGCCCTTCTCTTGTAGGATTGCCCCCTTTCATTTTCCACATGTCCAATTCTCCCTTGGGCATTCATCCTTAGCTACCCTGTAACAATTCTCTGTCAAGTGTCTTATCTTCTTTAAGATTTAACAACTACTTTCAACAAAATTATCAGATTTTTTCCTAGCGAATTTTACCAAACATAAACTTAAAATCAAAACTAAAATACATGCCTCTCCCCCTAACTTTTCATACTTAAAAATATATATATTTTTTAAACCAATGGAGCCGATAGTCTCTCCATGAATTAATATAAGCTAAGTGCACCAAATTCCCTTTTATTCTTATTATGTCTTTTCTGTCTGTCCCAGTATTATTTCTGTCCTCACCTGTTTATAATTTAACTATGCTGGTCTCCACTCACTAACTGTTATCTAATCCTTCTGCATCCCTTTTATCTTCTCTTCCTGGCTTATGCTCTCCTCCTGCTACTTCCAACCCATCAAGGTCTCAGTAGTGCAGGGGAGGACTTCTCCGTCTGCTGTCTTATTCCATAGCTACTTAAATTTATCTCGATACCCTCAATGATCCTGGATCACCTACAGATGTCATATATTCCTGTCCCGTTGGCTTAGAATATATCCTAGTACTTGACATAAGTCTACCATTATTAAACTTATTCAACAACAAAATATAATAATACTATTATATTAATTCCACAGCCTTGTTGTGTTAAATCTCTTCCACTGAATTCAACCACAGCTGACTTCCTAAGGGAAAATAAACTTATCTAGATCATGTAAAAATACCCCTAATTATGAAACGATATTCACATAACATAATCAGATCAAAATGACTAATCTGAACTACTCCACAAAGAAAAATTATTGTACCCTTATCGTCATTCAGTCTTCTCATTGGTTCAAATTATCAATTGCGTCTAAGAACTTTAACTCCATCATAATTATCAGTTCTACAAATTTCCTTAAAGTCAGTATCACAAATGACCTTAAATTCACCATCCAAATGGCTTTTCATTGCGGCTGATCAGACCACAAAAGGAAAAGTCACCAGAGGGGTCAAAAGTCATACCACCCTTTCAGAACCGTGTTTCTTACTACATTAGACAAATGAAGGCTAAGAACTTCATCTACATTTTGTATCCCAGGTTCCCAGAACATTCCCTATCAAAAGAATTTCACGTGTTTAATTAAAACTCAGAAAACAAAACTTCAAAATGCCATGTGTGTATACCCCTTTAAGATATCCTGTCCCTAGGAATTTTTCCCAAAGAGCGCTCCTTTTTCCATAAAATAACCACGAACATTTGGTCATCATTCCTTATACTACACTGATTCAGAAACCCAAACGTTGCTAGAAACAAAACCTAATAATAACTCCACTGTACTTCCTCAAATCATTAATAATTTGTTTTAAACTTCCTCAACGGTTCTGTGTACTTTAATTGAACATACCCTTGGCTAAAATATTTTACTTCCAATCTATGAAACCCCATATTTTAACGTACTATTTGACTAATTTGACCCAAGATTGCTTAAAACCTTAAAACCCCTTCAGTTTGTCTGCAAACAGGCCCATTATGTTTGCTAGGAATACCCTGCCATTATACACAACTGTGTTTAATGTGCATTGTCCCTGTAAAATAAAATTACATGTATCGCTCATCTCCCGTAAATTCCTGCACCTCCTTTGAGAATTTACTACCCATGTTTGTTAAATTATTTATAGTAGTTATTCTGCTCCTTTTCCCACTCTAGAATTTTTAGAATGAGTATTCCTATTAAATGATCTTTTATTCTATGTGTTTTTTTTAGTTTTTTTTTAACTCTGATTCAATTACAATCGGTGTGTACTTGCTATTAATCTCTATGTGTGTGCTGTATTTTCCTGTGTCCATGTCCTACTGGTAATTTCCTCTAGGATCCCAGAATAATTTCTTTCATGACTTTTGATAGATTCATTAGGTCTCACATGTATATATATGGCTTTTGACCTTCATATCCATCTCACACGCAATTATCCTCTTACCCCTGTGGAAATTTCCCAATGTGTCTATGTGTTGTACAATCTATGTGTATCTCTTTCTTGAAACTTTATCTATAGAGGTGACTTTTGATCGGACATTAGGTCGCATACGTATGCAACTATAAGCTATTTTCCAGGGGTCGTAAAGCCCTACTTAACGGCCTATTTATCTGTTGCTCCTTGTAACTTTTGACAATAATATCTGTATCTCACTCCGCCATATTAGGTTTCCCTTCTTCAATGGATAATCAGACCTAGATTTGCTCCTCCAGAAGATCTGACCATCCCCTCCTTTTCCACTCTTTCCCGTCTCTACCCCCATTCAGTGCACTTCAGTGCTTTCAGCACCCTCTCGGTCTCCTGGTTGGTCATATTCAATTTCAGTCTATGGTAACCTAACTATCAATGTTAATTTACGTCTCTAACGTACGTTCCTAACGTTATTTAAGTCCCCAGCGCTAGATGATATAACTCAGGTCGACCGTCCCCGACCTCTTATTTACCCGCAGGTCACTCAAACTCGGTATTAGTACGCCGACTTAATACCCAATGTACTTCAGTCATTCAGTGGTTTCCTCAGTATAACACCTTTATCCATAGATCATTCACACTTGATACAGTACGCCGACTAGTATCTAATGTACTTCAGTCATACGATTAGGTTGGCCTCCCAATCTTCATTCAGTCTTGCTACCAGTCCCAGACTTGACAGCCACACTCAAACGTGGTACTTCAATACCTAGTACATTACAATTGTTGTTATACCTACATCCATCCACACTCATTCCGGTTAAGTACGCCGACCAACCACATACACACTTGGTACTTCAATACCTAGTACATTACATTCACTTGTTATATCATCAATGATCGATCGGTTTCAAGATTGCATTTATCACACCACAACTCTCAAAATCGTTTCAAAATCAAATGATTAATATAACAGGTGGACGTTCCACAATTTAATCACTTACATCAAACAGGTGCTTCACAAAATAAATTTGGATAATGCCAATATGCAGAACTTTAGTTATTCACAATAGGTGTCTGCTTACCTTTTGTTTGACCGGTCAGGATTTGTGAAACACACCATCCGACGACAGCGATGGCCAATCGGCCGGACAAGTTCCAGCGAAGTCCTTCTACCAGAATCACGTTGGGGTCACCATTTGTAAGGGCTGCGTCAATTCAATTCTGGTATCAGAACAAAATTTAACACTAGGCTACTGAATATATTTTCAGCTGTTTATTAATAGAATTAGTCAAGCAGAATAAATGGTAAATGCAATCTTCGTATATACGGGTTCACTGTAACACCTCGCAGGGCAAACAGAGAACTGAAATTACATCATAAGTTCTTCCTTAAATACTTCTTGACAGACGTAGTTCCTTCTCCCTGAGGGCCTGTCATAGTAGAGGCTTGGGTGTGGTTTAGACTTACTCCAGCCTATCGTTGGCGTGCAGGCTGGTCCCAGCCTCTAGACACATCTTTGTTGCCAAGCATAGCTGTCTTCTAGCTTATCTTCGTGTGTGTACCCGAGAGTCAGACACCCAAGGACAGTGCCTGTTCTTGTGCCACAGCCATTCTCCCCTCCTCACATACACCTGTCCTTGAGCGGCCCCACAACCAGGCATTGTGTGTGTGTGTGTGTGTGTCACGAGTCTACTCAGCCTACACTACTAGCCAGCAACCCTCCAGTTAGTCATGTCTATTATATGTCGCTCAATCTATGTTAATACAATATAAACCTCTTATGTTTAGCATTAGTATTCATAAGTTATGCACCAGAACTAATTTTATTATATAGGTTTAAATAGTTGTATTATATTGGTTATGCAAACAAATATTTGGTTAAACCCTAACATTAGTTGGCGCCATCGATTTGAGTAATCCACTCGTTCAACATGCAGAGAAAGGAATCCAAAAATCTACCGCTAAACTTTGTTAACCTGTTATGTATAGGGGGCAGTATTTTCACGGCCGGATAAAAAACGTACCCGATTTAATCTGGTTATTACTTCTGCCCAGAAACTAGAATATGCATATCATTTTGGCTTTGGATAGAAAACACCCTAAAGTTTCTAAAACTGTTTGAATGGTGTCTGTGAGTTTAACCTCTTCAAATTCCCCCCCCCTTAGTTTCAATTTCCGCCTGAAGACATACCCAAATCTAACTGCCTGTAGCTCAGGCCCTGAAGCAAGGATATGCATTTTCTTGGTACCATTTGAAAGAAAACTCTCTGAAGTTTTTGGAAATGTGAATTGAATGCAGGAGAATATAACACAATAGATCTGGTAGAAGAAAATACAAAGAAAAAACCATCCGTTTTTTCTTTTTATTGTTGTTGCATCATCTTTAAAATTAACAAGAAAAAACAAACAGTCAGATATGATGATGGGAACAATTTCAGTGAAAAACAGAACAGGGCAACAGTACTTGTGCAAAGTTTCAGAATGATAACTTCCGGAATGAGTGTGCTACATCCAATTTAGCATGAAGTCACCCAGGTGTCCCACACAAGTTCCCAAAATGTACCCAAGTGGCCAAATTGGTGAAGTTATACATTTTGAAGCAAATAACTATACAAAATACCTAAATGGTATTGTAACACACCCAAAACATTTTTTTGAAAAAATGAAAAAAATTATTATATAAATGTACAAAAAACACGGGTAACTATTTACAAATCAAATCAAATCAAATGTATTTATATATCCCTTCTTATATCAGTTTGTGATATACAGAAACCCAGCCTAAAACCCCAAACAGCAAGCAATGTAGATGCACAGTGGCTAGGAAAAACTCCCTAGAATGCAGGAACCTAAGAAGAAACCTAGAGAGGAACCAGGCTATGAGGGGTGGCCAGTCCTCTTCTGGCTGTGCCGGGTGGAGGTGGGACAGGTAGCACAAAATACCTAAATGGTATTGTAACACACCCAAAACATTTTTTTGAAAAAATGAAAAAAATTATTATATAAATGTACAAAAAACACGGGTAACTATTTACAAATCAAATCAAATGTATTTATATATCCCTTCTTATATCAGTTTGTGATATACAGAAACCCAGCCTAAAACCCCAAACAGCAAGCAATGTAGATGCACAGTGGCTAGGAAAAACTCCCTAGAAGGCAGGAACCTAAGAAGAAACCTAGAGAGGAACCAGGCTATGAGGGGTGACCAGTCCTCTTCTGGCTGTGCCGGGTGGAGGTGGGACAGGTAGCACGTCCGGTGAACAGGTAAGGTTTCCATAGCCGCAGGCTGAACAGTTGAAACTGGAGCAGCAGCACGGCCAGGTGGACTGGGGACAGCAAGGAGTCATCATGCCAGGTAGTCCTGAGGCATGGTCCTAGGGCTCAGGTTCTCAGAGAGAGATAAAGAAAGAGAGAATTAGAGAGAGCACACTTAAATTCACACAGGACACCGGCTAAGACAAGGGAAATACTCCAGATGTAACAGACTGACCCTAGCCCCCCAACACATAAACTACTGCAGCATAAATACTAGAGGCTGAGACAGGAGGGGTCAGGAGACACTGTGGCCCCATTTACACACTTTCAATATTTGGAAGACCCTACGTCCTCTACACAATATTGTGCTGCTTATGCCATGTGCCATAGCAGTCTCTTTCTGCTGTAAAGCAAAGGGTCACCAAGCATGTGGTGCAGGTGATGGGGGACTTCATTTTGCAGAGAACACAACGACGCCTCCATGCTGTGCCCTTTTGGCCCTGAGGCACATCCATGCCTGCAGAAATAAATTTGGGCAGATGAACACTTGTTGCAGCAGCAGAAGGGACAGGTACAACAGGTGCAACAGGTGCAGTGGTGCTGTAGTCAGCAAGCTCCCTGATGAGCAGTTCTCTGAAAGCTCGCTGTGGCTTTCCACAGCTCTTAGCAAGTTCCTTGTGTAGGATGAATGCATTCACCACAGCAATGTCGATGAAATGGTAGAAGAACGTCTTGTACCATTTTGTTGTCTTGTGCAGAACATTGTAATAGCCTATCAGCGCATCCGACAGGTCCACACCGCCCATGCTCTTGTTGTAGTCCTTCACAGCAGCTGGAATGGGGACATTCTTTGTGGTCCATGCCCCATTAGCGCTCTTCACCCGCCTGACGACGTGATCGCCACTGAAGGATTTGTGGATTGCTGAGCACATCACCACCTCTCTGGTATCCATCCACTTTACAAAGAGAAGGCCATCTTCACGGATCCATCGCATGCTACCCCGCTCAGCCCGCTTAGGCATGTCATTCACCTTTGTCTTCGGAAAGCCCGCCCTGTTGGTGCGAATGGTGCCACAAGCCCATACATGCCGCTTCTTCAGGTCTGTAAACAGGGTAGGGCTTGTGTAGAAGTTGTCTACAAACAGTTTGTAGCCCTTCCCCAGCAGTTGAAAATCCAATAACTCCATTACAGAGTCGTAGCTAAGTCCCTTACCGGTAGCACAAGTGTTCTTCCCCTCATAAACAAAGAAATTGCAAGTGTAGGCACACACAGAATCAGCCAAAACAAACAGCTTGTAACCCCACTTGGTTGGTTTGTTTCTCATATATTGTTTGAGGCTGATTCTGGCCTTTGAGGCTACCATCCTCTCATCTATGGACAGGTTCTGTGCAGGCTGAAAGTAGGTCTTGCAGGCATCAACAATGCTGAGGTAGAGAGGCTTTATTTTGCAGAGTCTATCAAATGTTGCTGTGCCTTTCTTCTTGTCATTCTCTTCATCATCTTTTGGGTCGCTGATATGAAGTGCCCGTGAGAGAAGCAGAAACCTTTTGCATGACATGACAGTCATGGGGAAAGGCAGTTGGTACAGAGATGATGTTTTCCAGTAGTCGGTCAGGGATTTCAGCTTCACCAGCCCCATGTAGATGACCAGTGAAAGGTAGCAGAAAAAGTCAGACATGCAAATGGGCTTCCATGCTACTTTTCTGCCTGCTTGCATCTTTGCCCCATACTTATTTGTGTTAGACACGAGAGAATCTACAACAGATGATGTGAAAAACAACTGAAAAAGCTGAAGGGGGCTATAACCTGCAGTCATGTTCAGCTGGGGTCCTGGCTTCCTTTTCGGCCTAAACGTTGGTTGAGGTGGCTCCACGTCTGCTTCGAGGACAGTGTGCCAACGCCCGTCTGCCCCTTTGTTGGCAGGTTGCACACTTCCCCTCCTGCGCTTCTTCGTTAGTGCCTTCACACCTCTAGATGGCCCGGGAGGTGTGGAGCCAGAGACAGCAGGGGTCCGGCTGGATGGACCAGCTTCAGTGGGGGATGGACACCTTGACATTGGGGGCTCCCAATCTGAGTCTGAGGCACTGTGAAAGAAAAAAGTTCAGGTAGAATAGTTTCACGCATGAGCCCAGCTATAATAAACAGATATATAGAGTACAGGGAACATAGTCAGTCACTAAGAAAAAAGTTCAGGTAGAATAGTTTCACGCATGAGCCCAGCTATAATAAACAGATATATAGAGTACAGGGAACATAGTCAGTCACTAGGTTGAAGTGCTGTTCCATTTCACTCTGGCCATTGTTGTGGGCCTGCCCTCCCCTCCCCTCAACAGCCTCAAATAGCCCTCTTTCATGTGGGGCTGGGGTGGAGTGGCAGACACATGCATCTCAGCCATGCTCCCTCTAATATTCTACTCCATTCCATTTATTTTATATATATATATATATATATATATTTTATATATTTATTTCTTTTATATATTTATTTTATATATACATACACATATAAATATATATATACACATATATACACACACACACACATATATATATACATATAATATATATACACACATAGTCTATGGGTCATACGCATACATACAAACATACCCCCAAACACAATGTATAGCCAATGAGTACTTTACACATTTCATTACATTTTTATATATTGCAAATAAAATGTTAAAAATCACGAATAATATTTGATATTATTAATTTCAAACAACAGCATTAGCATGAGAAGAATTTACCAGTCCAAAGCAACGTCCTCTCCGTGCAGAAAATAGTCTTCCATTTCGGAGTCGTAGCTATGCTCGCTAGCTGAATCCTCTTCCAGGAGCAACTCTGTCTCACTTTCCCTATCTATTTCCTCAATAATCTGGTGTACATCTGTATATCTAGACTTGGATTTAGCTTTCCCTGATTTAGTCGCCATAATGTTCGATATAAAAAGTAGCTAATGATGCGTTTTACCGAAATACTGCTGTGCGCAACAAGCGTGGCTCCTTCCTCGATGAGTCTTCAATGGCGAAAGGCCGTCTTTACGCATGAGTTTACTACTTGAGCTGGTCTTCCAACACACAAACATCCCATATTGCCGTTTACCTCAGCTCATTGGCTATCTACCCAGCTAGATTTCAAGAGGATCAGTGGTCATTGGGTTACAAAACAGTCAATCAAAGGAACAGCGCTCATATAATTGGTGCACAATGAGGTCATTACATGTTGTCTGCAAATCGGTTTCTTTTGGTCAATAGGTCCCACAAAAAGAACCATCAAGGGTGATTGTGTTACAAACAACCAGTTGATTGCAGTGAACCCTAACTTGACTAGAGAAACACACGTTGAGTGAGTGTATTTACGTCGAATGCTTCAGAGAAAGTTGAATGAGACTGAATTCACGATACAAGCGGTTGACAAAATGTTTCGTGTTAGGCTATAAAAATGGATTTTATCAAACAAAAGACCATTCATTATGTAACAGTGAGCCTTGGGATTGCAAAGAGAAGAAGATCTTCAAAGGTAAATTATTTATTTTATTGCAATTTGTGATTTTGTTACGCATGTGCTGGTTGAATTAGCATTTTGTTATGGTGCTCTCTACTCAGATAATCGCATCATATGCTTTCACAGTAAATCCTTTTAAAAATCTTTCAAGGCAGTTAGATTACCGAGATTCTAGGCTTTTGAAGAATGTGAGACACTTGTATTTTCATGAACGTTTAATATGACTATTTATGTAGAGTTCTGCCATTTCACCGGATGTTGTCGAATTTGATCCCGCTAACGGGATCAGCACGTCAAGAAGATAACAGAACTCATATGGCAGGCAAAAACCTGAGAAGATTCTGTACAGGAAGTGCCCTCTCTGACCATTCCTTGAGCTTCTTGACTCTGTTTATTGAAAACTTGGATATTTGCTGTAACGTGACACTTCCTACGGCTCCCATAGGCTCTCAGAACCCGGGAAAAAGCTGAATGATGTAATTCCAGCCCCTGGCTGAAAAACATTAGCGCCTTTGGTAAGTGGTCTATCAGAGGACAATCAGACTGAGGCGCGTGCATGAGGCGACCCCATGTTTTTATTTTCTCTCTCTTTGTACTAAAACACAGATTCCCGGTCGGAATTTTTATGAGAAAAATGGCATAAAAATTTATTTTAAACAGCGGTTGACATGCTTCGAAGTACGGTAATGGAATATTTAGACATTTTTTGTCACGAAACGCGTCGGGTGTGTCACCCTTATTTACCCTTCGGATAGTGTCTTGAACGCACAAACAAAACAGAGGATATTTGAACATAACTATGGATTATTTTGAACCAAACCAACATTTGTTATTGAAGTAGAAGTCCTGGAAGTGCATTCTGACGAAGAACAGCAAAGGTAACAACATTTTTCTTATAGTAAATCTGACTTTGGTGAGGGCTAAACTTGGTGGGTGTCTAAATAGCTAGCCCTGTGATGCCGGGCTATCTACTTAGAATATTGCAAAATGTGCTTTCACCGAAAAGCTATTTTAAAATCGGACATAGCGAGTGCATAGAGGAGTTCTGTATCTATAATTCTTAAAATAATTGTTATGTTTTTTGTGAACGTTTATCGTGAGTAATTTAGTAAATTCACCAGAAGTTTGCGGGGGGTATGCTAGTTCTGAACGTCACATGCTAATGTAAAAAGCTGGTTTTTGATATAAATATGAACTTGATTGAACAAAACATGCATGTATTGTATAACATAATGTCCTAGGGGTGTCATCTGATGAAGATCATCAAAGGTTAGTGCTGCATTTAGCTGTGGTTTTGTTTTTTGTGACATTATATGCTAGCTTGAAAAATGGGTGTCTGATTATTTCTGGCTGGGTACTCTGCTGACATAATCTAATGTTTTGCTTTCGTTGTAAAGCCTTTTTGAAATCGGACAGTGTGGTTAGATTAACGAGAGTCTTGTCTTTAAAATGGTGTAAAATAGTCATATGTTTGAGAAATTGAAGTAATAGCATTTCTAAGGTATTTGAATAACGCGCCACAGGATTCCACTGGCTGTTACGTAGGTGGGACAATTTCATCCCACATATCCTAGAGAGGTTAACAGAAAAACACCCCAAAGCATAATGTTTCCACCTCCATGTTTGATGGTGGAGATGGTGTTCTTGGGGTCATAGGCAGCATTCCTCCTCCTCCAAACACGGCAAGTTGAGTTGATGCCAAAGAGCTCCATTTTGGTCTCATCTGACCACAACACTTTCACCCAGTTGTCCTCTGAATCATTCAAATGTTCATTGGCAAACTTCAGACGGGCATGTATATGTGCTTTCTTGAGCAGGGGGACCTTGCGGGCGCTGCAGGATTTCAGTCCTTCACGGCGTAGTGTGTTACCAATTGTTTTCTTGGTGTCTATGGTCCCAGCTGCCTTGAGATCATTGAGAGATTCCTCCCGTGTAGTTCTGGGCTGATTCCTCACCGTTCTCATGATCATTGCAACTCCATGAGGTGAGATCTTGCATGAAGCCCCAGGCCGAGGGAGATTGACAGTTCTTTTGTGTTTCTTCTATTTGCAAATAATCGCACTAACTGTTGTCACCTTCTCACCAAGCTGCTTGGCGATGGTCTTGTAGCCCATTCCAGCCTTGTGTAGGTCTAGAATCTTGTCCCTGACATCCTTGGAGAGCTCTTTGGTCTTGGCCATGGTGGAGAGTTTGGAATCTGATTGATTTATTGCTTCTGTGGACAGGTGTCTTTTATACAGGTAACAAGCTGAGATTAGGAGCACTCCCTTTAAGAGTGTGCTCCTAATCTCAGCTCGTTACCTGTATAAAATACACCTGGGAGCCAGAGATCTTTCTGATTGAGAGGGGGTTAAATACTTATTTCCCTCATTAAAATGCAAATCAATTTATAACATTTTTGACATGCGATTTTCAGGATTTTGTTGTTGTTATTCTGTCTCTCACTGTTCAAATAAACCTACGATTAAAATTATAGAGTGATCATTTCTTTGTCAGTGGGCAAATGTACAAAATCAGCAGGGGTTCAAATACTTCTTTCCTTCACTGTACGTCTCAAAGTGACCAAAAGAGATGGTACTAATATTGCAAATGATGCCAAAGGGAGTCTCATTAATTACCCCTTGTCGGCCATCTTCTCCCAAGTGGATGTGACTTTGGGTGAATGCCTTATTTGTCAAAGCAGTGCCACATATCCTTATAGGGCTATCCTGGAATGTTTACTAAACTACTCCGAAGACACTCTGAAGACACAATTCAGTGCCGGGCTGTTTAGCAAGGATACTGCAGGAGCATCTATGGAAGACATAGATCCCACCACCGGTGATAACAAAGGACGGGAGGCACGTGCTCGCTACTGTGCTGAATCTCGAGAGTTTCATCTGCTAGGGCCTATACACTCTGACATTTTCTTTCAAGAACGTTTATTCTTAAATTTGGTTGATATAAGGCTAAAATTAACCAGGGCCAAGGATGAGTTTTGTCTGATGTCTGCCCAAGATGGTAACTTTAGTTTAAAAGTGTTGGGGGCTACGCTTTTTATAAAAAAAAGTGTCTGTACCCAGATGTTCGTCTGGGTCATTTACAGGCTTTGATGAAAAGAAATGCCCTTTACCCTCTCCAAAGAATTACCATGAAAACATTTAGCATACCAGTGGGAAGTAGAATCTGTTGTCAAGAAAACCTTTTCCAGGCCCTTTTCCCCGCTACATCGTTATAGGCTTGGTTGATCACGCCTCTAATACGGGCAGCTTACATAAAAAAAACTTTAATTTTCAACATTTCAATGCAGAGTGTGTAGCTCTCTGTCAGGATGGTCATCAAGTCCCTGCTAACGCTTTCCAACCACAATTTAATAACAACATATCGGTGCGAGGATTTTACAATCTATTCCTGGCTACCGGGAGGCATCTAAAAGATCTCTCTTTACCTATTGACAGAAATGATTTTGAAGAGGGTTACATATTGTATGTATTCAATTTATCACCTGATGATGACACCTCAGGAAATCTGTCTGTGGTGTCCCAAGGTAACCTCCGGCTGGAAATGCGTTTCCATACACCTTTAGCTTGTACAGTTAGCATGATTGTTTACTAAAATGACTCAAATGTAAAATGTAATGCTCTGATTCAATCTTGGAAGTGAATGCCCGAAGACAAGTCTTAGTGGATTATTATTAAGATACTAAGGATCGTTGAGCAAATACATGAATACCCAAGAGCTAGAAGGTCTCATGAGCCGTTTGATTGGAAAACAATTTTGTGGAGTATGGGCTTGTGATGAACTACCTATTGAGAAATGGAAGAAGCGACCGGCCATGTTTATTGTCAATACCTATCCTAAACACAAGCCGGGTGAACATTGGCTAGCTGTGACATTAAAAGATGGAGGAAGAAAAATCTATTTTTTTTCCCCACGGTATTTTCACACTTCCCCACATCTATTAAACAGTTTTTGACCAAAAAATGGATCAAAGATCTACTACAGCATCAAACAAGTACAAGATTTCCACTACATGTGGTCAACACTGTGTATTCTACCTTTGCCAAAGAGCCCGTGGAGTTTCTTTTGAAGATGTTATGTCTCTTTATAATGATGATTAAGAAGTAATGATAGCGTCGTAGATTGTTTTGTTAGAAAATATAAAAAAAAAATTGAAAACAGCACCTCTATGTAGACCTAGCCCCACCCACATCCGTTCCACATATGGAAAGGAGTTGGAGGCTAAGGAAAAATAAAAAAGTGCTACCAAACATAAAAACTCCCGCTCTCTCAAACAGAGAATTAGTGAACACAAAAGTTCAATCAGGAGAAACGACAGGGATTATCCAGTCGCAGTACATTTTAATGACCTAAAGCATGACATTTCTACCTTTAGATTTTGTGGCATAGAGAAAGTCAAGATATCAGACAGGGGAGGTGATATTAATAATACTCTGAGCAAAAGAGAATGTTTTTGGATTTTCACCCTCCAGACATTATTTCCTAAAGGACTTAATGATGAAATGCCTATGTATGTTATGTTGTGAATCTAAAAAATGTTCCTATTTAAGATTACTTAGTTTTTTTCGTATGATGTACCCAATGATTAATGAAAACTTGCTATGTCCTCGTTGTGATTTTATGGACGTGTTTGGTGCGTCTTGTCTATACACTTGTAATATTTGTGAAATGCATATTGTTATGTTTGGTAGCACTTTTTTATTTTTCCTTAGCCTCCAACTCCTTTCCATATGTGGAACGGATGTGGGTGGGGCTAGGTCTACATAGAGGTGCTGTTTTCGAAAATTCACAAAAGCTCTGACGAAGGCCGTTGGGCCGATACGTAAGCTTATTAAATACCAGTGATACTATCAAGAGCAGTGTGCGGTTTCTTTCATCCTGTTTTAATTGCTTTAATTGTTGCCATGCACCTGCAACAAGACTGCTCAGATGTGCGAGTGCCTTTTGAATCTTGCAATCAAAAGTCATTCAAAAGTCTAACCACCCTGAGAGATCAGGATTAGGAAAAGGTCCGGAGACATTCAGGGGTGTAAATGAGTTATCATCAGCCCTCTCAAAGGGGGGAGGGGTTGCAAGAACATCTTTAGGGGTGCTGTAGCTCGTTGAAGATTTTTGTTTTAAAGTTTTAATCTGTTGACAACGCTTATAGTTTGGTACACCCGAGAGGGGAATGTTGAGGATTGCCAGGGCCTTAAGAAACTGACACCACCCAGGAGGTCTTCTGTCATCCACAATCTTGTGGGCTGCTGTGGTACTTTTAAGTGTTGGGTTATATTTTATTAAACTAGATGTGTTGCATAGCATATGAATACATTCATGTTAAACATAATAGGTTTGTATTCTATTAACATAGAATAGACGTGACTAACTGGAGGGTTGCTGGACAGCTAGGGTGTAGGCTGAGTAGACTTGTGACACACACACACTGCCTGGTTGTGGAACCACTCAAGGACATGTGTACGTGGGGGACTGGTAGAATGGAAGATAGCTGTAGCACAAAAGCAGAAACTGTCCAAACTGTAGCATAAAAACAGACACTGTCCTTGGGTGTCTGACTCTCGGGTACACACACGAAGATAAGCTAGAAGACAACTATGCTTGGCAACAGTGATGCGCCAGGAGGCTGGGACCAGCCTGTGCGCCTACGATAGGCTGAGTAAGTCTAAACCACACTCAGCCTCTACTCTGACAGGCCGGTTCTGAAGCAGGAACTATCTCTGTCAGAGTATTAACGAAGAACTTTGGGTGTGACAGTTAGTTCTCTGTCTGCCCTGCGTGGTGTCACAGTGAGCCCGTATATACGAACATCATATTTACCATTTATATATCATTGAATGAATTAAAGTACAAAGAAATGCGGGACACACTATTCATCAGCCAGTGAAATAGCATGGCGCGAAATACAAAACAGCAAAAATCTCATAATTTCATTTTCTCAAACAATCAATTATTTTACAACATTTTAAAGATAAACTTCTCGTTAATCTAACCACATTGTCCGATTTCAAAAAGGCTTTACGGCGAAAGCATAAAATTAGATTATGTTAGGACATAAACTTCCCAAGAAAAACCACACAGCCATTTTCCAAGCAAGGACATGCATCACAAAAACCAAAAATTCAGCTAAAATATTCACTAACCTTTGATGATCTTCATCAGATGGCACTCATAGGACTTCATGTTACACAATACATGTATGTTTTGCTCGATAAAGTTCATATTTCTATCCAAAAACCCCATTTTACATTGTCGCGTGATGTTCAGAAAATGTATTCCCACCAAAACTACCGGTGAATGTGCACATCAATTTACAAAAATACTCATCATAAACGTTGATAAAATTTACAACAGTTATTGAAAGAATTATAGATATACTTCTCCTTAACGCAACCGCTGTGTCAGATTTTAAAATAGCTTTACGGAGAAAGCACATTTTTCAATATTCTGAGTACATAGCTCGCCATCAAAACTAGCTATACAGATACCCGCCAAGTTCTGGGGTCAACTAAACTCAGAATTAGTATTATAAATATTCTCTTACCTTTGCTGATCTTCGTCAGAATGCACTCCCAGGACTCCTACTTCCACAAGAAATGTTATTTTTGTTCGAAATACTCCATATTCATGTCCAAATACCTCCGTTTTGTTCGTGCGTTCAGATCACTATCCAAAGGCATAACACGCGAGCGTAAATCCAGACATGAAAAGTCAAATAGTTCCATTACCGTTCGTAGAAACATGTCAAACGTTGTTTACAATCAATCCTTAGGGTCTTTTTAAGATAAAACGTCGATAATATTCCAACCGGACAATAGCGTATTCATTCAAGAAGAAAAAGAAGGAACGGCGCGCTGGCGGGCGCGCTGGCGGGCGCGCTGGCGGGCGCGCTGGCGGGCTCTCGCATCACCAAGTCCTTTGTCCTCAGGCAGTCCACTCATTGACTGAGCTCTTATTTTCTGCCCAGTAACAGGAGAAGGATGAAACACGTTTCTAAAGGCTGTTGACAGCCAATGGAAGCCTTAGGAAGTGCAACGTGACCCCACAAGACACTGTAGTTTCGGTAGGGATTCAAAAGAAGCACTACAATTCTCAGATTTCCCACTTCCTGGTTGGATTTTTCTCAGGTTTTTGCCTGCCATATGAGTTCTGTTCTACTCACAGACATCATTCAAACAGTTTTAGAAACATCAGAGTGATTTCTATCCAAATATACTAATAATATGCACATATTTGACTCTGGGCCCGAGTATTAGGCAGTTTACTCTGGGCACGCTTTTCATCCGAAAATGAAAATACTGCCTCCTATAGCTTAAAAAGTTAAGTAAATCAGCTCTTTGCCCCTTACATGTGGAATAATCTCCAAGCTTCTCTAAACATTGATGTTTTGGTGTCTCTAGGTTATAATCTCTAGACTGCTGAATGAGGCCTGTTACAATTTACTTACAAAACCTATAAAGAAGTTTGTGAAACCATTCAGTCATGGATGTATGTAAACATATTTAATACGTATTGCTTGTTACAGAAGACTACTGTTGTACATTGAATAGCCATTCATCCCTGTTACACCTTGATGTCTGTACATGTTTATAATCCACATAGTGTGAATAGGTGTTTCTTTAAAGTTATTACCCCCTAAACTTGAATCTGAAATGACCTTTTATGATCTTTCTTACCATTATTACTTTGGGTTCTAATCCCCCTCTTTCAGAATGTACCTGTTTTCAGTATAGAATGACATGAATACAGATTATATTACAATTTTTTGTGTTTTGTCTTAGTGATTGTTCTTTAGTAAATAGGATACTCATCAGTGTGTTAGTCTGAGAAACATTCATTAGATTGTTGTTTTATGTTTGTGAAACCTTGAAATGTACACAATGAGAAGTGATATTGTAACAACAGTTTTAACGGGGTAATTGTATCAAATTTATATCTTTGTATGTTTGAATTAGAGCTCATTTAAAATGTTTTTATCACTGCCTGGTAAACACATTCTTGTAAGTTGGCGCAACTGTACGTGATTATATGGGGCTGCTGTACAGATTTGAGCACTTGACAAGACGTTGACATTTCTGGGTACGTCTCGCCTGTAACATAATAATAATAATAATAATAAAGATTATGATAATAATAATTATGTTATTTTTTTAATAATAATACAAATCTGTCAATCAAACAAATCTATTTCTTAAAACCCCTTTTTGCATCTTCAATAGTCATAACCGCTAATGTTGGATGACCCAAATCAATTATTCCCGGTAGCAACTGGGTATCCTATAGACGTTTTTAAATAATATTAAAATATATTTATACAAAATACATACATTTTATCTTAAAAAATACATACAATTGACATAAAGGCATAGCGGAAAATTCGGTGTCCTCCAGTTTTAGAATATCTTGAATGAATATTGTTTCTTCCTCAGCCTTGTCATTTACAGCGTTGAAATCATCAGGTTTCAATGTTTTACTATGTATGTCCTGGGTGCCGAAATCCTCCTCGGCCTCTTCCTCTCAACATATTGGGCCTTCTGTGTCGGTATACGCCCGGGAGGAGTCTGAAAGAAAATATATACAAAATAGGGTATTAAAAATAAAATATATATTACATAAAAATTTCAATTTCAAATACATTTCAGATATATTAATATACACTGCTCAAAAAAAAGGGAACACTTAAACAACACAATGTAACTCCAAGTCAATCACACTTCTGTGAAATCAAACTGTCCACTTAGGAAGCAACACTGATTGACAATACATTTCACATGCTGTTGTGCAAATGGAATAGACAACAGGTGGAAATTATAGGCAATTAGTAAGACACCCCCAATAAAGGAGTGGTTCTGCAGGTGGTGACCACAGACCACTTCTCAGTTCCTATGCTTCCTGGCTGATGTTTTGGTCACTTTTGAATGCTGGCGGTGCTTTCACTCTAGTGGTAGCATGAGATGGAGTCTACAACCCACACAAGTGGCTCAGGTAGTGCAGCTCATCCAGGATGGCACATCAATGCGAGCTGTGGCAAGAAGGTTTGCTGTGTCTGTCAGCGTAGTGTCCAGAGCATGGAGGCGCTACCAGGAGACGGGCCAGTACATCAGGAGACGTGGAGGAGGCCGTAGGAGAGCAACAACCCAGCAGCAGGACCGCTACCTCCGCCTTTGTGCAAGGAGGAGCAGGAGGAGCACTGCCAGAGCCCTGCAAAATGACCTCCAGCAGGCCACAAATGTGCATGTGTCTGCTCAAACGGCCAGAAACAGACTCCATGAGGGTGGTATGAGGGCCCAACGTCCACAGGTGGGGGTTGTGCTTACAGCCCAACACCGTGCAGGACGTTTGGCATTTGCCAGAGAACACCAAGATTGGCAAATTCGCCACTGGCGCCCTGTGCTCTTCACAGATGAAGCAGGTTCACACTGAGCACATGTGACAGACGTGACAGAGTCTGGAGACGCCGTGGAGAACGTTCTGCTGCCTGCAACATCCTCCAGCATGACCGGTTTGGCGGTGGGTCAGTCATAGTGTGGGGTGGCATTTCTTTGGGGGGCCGCACAGCCCTCCATGTGCTCGCCAGAGGTAGCCTGACTGCCATTAGGTTCCGAGATGAGATCCTCAGACCCCTTGTGAGACCATATGCTGGTGCGGTTGGCCCTGGGTTCCTCCATATGCAAGACAATGCTAGACCTCATGTGGCTGGAGTGTGTCAGCAGTTCCTGCAAGAGGAAGGCATTGATGCTATGGACTGGCCCGCCCGTTCCCCAGACCTGAATCCAATTGAGCACATCTGGGACATCATGTCTCGCTCCATCCACCAACGCCACGTTGCACCACAGACTGTCCAGGAGTTGGCGGATGCTTTAGTCCAGGTCTGGGAGGAGATCCCTCAGGAGACCATCCGCCACCTCATCAGGAGCATGCCCAGGCGTTGTAGGAAGGTCATACAGGCACGTGGAGGCCACACACACTACTGAGCCTCATTTTGACTTGTTTTAAGGACATTACATCAAAGTTGGATCAGCCTGTAGTGTGGTTTTCCACTTTAATTTTGAGTGTGACTCCAAATCCAGACCTCCATGGGTTGATAAATTGGATTTCCATTGATTCTTTTTGTGTGATTTTGTTGTCAGCACATTCAACTATGTAAAGAAAAAAGTATTTAATAAGATTATTTCATTAATTCAGATCTAGGATGTGTTATTTTAGTGTTCCCTTTATTTTTTTGAGCAGTATATTAACACAGTTTTGTTAGGTCGTGGGGTTTTAGTTAAATTACCTCAGGTTTTTTGTCGCCTGCTGTTCTGAGGAATCCTGGATAACGCGGGTCCTATCCCAATGTCCTCTGGCTTTGTAGATTCTGCATGGTTTGTATAGCTATCGTTGCAGTCAAAAAAAAAACATTATTTGACATTGTTTTAACATATTCTATCAAAAAATGTATAACTAATAAAAAAAATTATAACTGGTCCTACCATATCCATAGAGAGCATGCTCTTGAATCCTATCATTTTCAGACCAGTCACCCTTCTCGGGCCGGGGTGATTCTGCGCGGTGCACTTCTGCCAAAGTATTGTGATGCGCCTTAGGTGCTAGATTATATAGCGCTTGGGTGGAGGTTCCAGGGGGTGTGTAGCTATGTGTTAAAGCTGTGCTTCTTGTGTTGTTTGGAGTTATGGTAAAGCCGTTCGTACAGAACGGTAGAATATCGTCTGTTTCAGCACCCCCGAAGTCATTCATAGGTAGAGTCCTTAATGCATCATGTATCCTTGTTGGGGGGCTGTCTGCTGTAAACACAAGATTAGCTTTTTAAAATAGTGTACACACTTTTTGTTTAATGTATAAATATTATTACGCATTTTATTTTTGGCCTTATGTTGAAAATAGCTTTTGGCCGTAGGGCTGTGTAAAGAAACACCAGCGCCGGCCATACAGAACGGTAGAATATCGTTTGTTTCAGCACCCCCGAAGTCGTTCATAGGTAGAGTCAATAATGCTTCAGGTATTGTTGTTGGGGTTCTGTCCGCTGTAAACACATGATTAGCTTTTTAAAATAGTGTACACACTTTTTGTTTAATGTATAAAAGATTATTACGCATTTTATTTTTGGCCTTATGTCGAAAATAGCTTTTGGCCGTAGGGCTGCGTAAAGAAGAACCGGCCGCTGTTTGCTCTGATTCCTCATCAGAGATGATTATAACAGCTGATGTTGGGTGATCCAACATTTATTCCCGGTAGCATCCAACAATTATTCCCAGTAGCAGCTGTGTAAATGTCGGGTATCCTATAGACGTTTTTAAATAATATTAAAATACATTTATACAAAATATGTACATTTTAACTTTAAAAAATATATACAGTTGACAAAAACATACCTGAAAATTTGATGTCCTCCACTTTTAGAATATCTGTAAAAACCATATATAACAACGGTTTAATATTTGAGGAAACCTTATTAGAGAGAGAGAGAGTTCCAAACAGAGCAGTAATTTCTAACAGGTAATATCAAACAATTCCTACAAACTACCTAACGGACACAAAATCTAATCTAATATATTATTTTCACATCCTTACCTTCAAAATTCTCCATGTGTATAGGCTTGCAGATGAGCAGCTGTGTCCTAACGGAGTCATAGTATGGAATGAACTTACAGACCGGGGTTACCCCCTGTTTATTTTAAATGTTTTAATTTTTGGAGACAACCTGTGTGCAATTGACCCGAAAGTGTTGGTATTGTTTAGAAAAAAACATTGTTTTTAAACCTTAGCTATATTCTATGGTTGTTGTGGGATTTACTTTTGATCCCCCACATCCTCAGGAAATAATGCCTGTTATTTTTTGTTGAGAGCCTTATGTGCAAATGACGCCCTAATTTTGAATTGTTTCATACAGAATTGCAGAGACACACACACCTCTTTCCTTGAAGCCTTTCTCTGAGACAGACAGATATCTAGACAGAGAGAGCGAGAGAGAGCCTGATATTTCAACCTCTTTGAAGGTAAATGAGATGCTCGGGAAAAACCTTTTCTCTGAGACACTCTCTCAATTTCCTCTTTAGTGTTCTGGGTTTATTTTAATCTCTTATTTAGGGGTTTATCAAGGTCGTTTGTAGTGTTGACAGTGCTTACTTATAGTGTGGCTGTCCAATACCCCAGACATTACTGTTGGCATATACAACAGCCCTAAGTTCATTACAACAGGGGGGCCATACTCTTTGAAATTTTCAAACACATTCCCCAGTTCAACGAGGTCCATACACATCAATCCTCATGACAGCTTTTAAGCTTTAACATAAACAGATGCACTATCTGGTTTAATAAACACTCACTCGATACCATGAGAACTTCCACCTTACTGACGGAATAACAACACTCTTTGTATTCGACCATATTCCCAGTCACCTTGCCATGGTTAAATGCTGTGGTTTGCGCTTTCACTTTTTTGTGCGAATGCTGCCATCTCTACACGGTTTCTGGTTTGGGTAAGTTTTAATAGTCACTGAGGGAACAACATCACCTATATACTTCCTGATGAACTCAGTCACCAGGTTATTCTCAGAAGCTACCCGGAACATATCCCAGTCCACATGATCAAAACAATAATAAACCCAGATTTTAGTCTGTAGCCTATGCCTATTGACATGACAAGTCAATCTCGCAAATGGGCCATTTATAACGGTTTGTAGTCTTAACATCTGGCACATAGCTTAACATTAATTTTATTATGTTCATCCAAGTGTTTCTTGCTCAGAGATTTCGAGATCCTCTGTCCAACTTTCATCACTCAATCTCTCCTGTCGGATGTATCTATAGTTATGCACATGCGCAAAGAGAATTTATTTAAAATTATAAACCTGGTTGGAGCCCTGAATGCTGATTGGCTGAAAGCCGTAGTATATCAAACCATATACCACGGATATGACAAAACATTACGTTTTACTATTATAATTACGTTGGTAACCAGTTTATAATAGCAATAAGGCACCCTGGGGGGTGCTGTATCCAGGCACTCCACGTTGCGTCTTGCTTAAGGACAGCCCTTAGCTGTGGTATATTGGCCCTATATCATACCCCTTGTGCCTTATAGCTTAATCATAGCAGTCAAATCGACATCCATTGATGGAAAATTATCTGGCGAGTTTAATAAGGGCAAATTATCTTTTCTCTTGCCACATATTCAAATTCCTTAATTACGTCACGTCATAGCTTGCAATAATTATTATTTTGATGAAACCCGAAAAAAAATTCTAAAGTCGTTACAAGTTACTATGATATTCCTTCTTAATTGGCTCGATAATGTCTTGGAAAAAGGGTTTATTGTATAGATATGACAACCCCTGTCTTGCTTTTGTGAGGGTTTTGAGTGGTCATTGGGCTAGATATTTTAGCTTGACCTGGCAACCCTGCCTTACACAACATTTAGCTAGCTCATCTGGGCTTGTTGCTGTTAGCTAGCACATGGACAAGAAGTATTGCAGTAGTCAGACATTACACAAATTACCATTATAGCTTGATTCTTCATAAATGTTTGCACTACACAATACACTTTTGAAAACAGTCAGCCTTCGAATGCTAGCTACCTAACTTTATCTAGAAAATCAGAGTTGAAACAAGTTACCTAGCAGGAATTTTAGTTTGCCTGATCGTATTAAAAGCTAGCTAATAGTCAATGCCATGGCAAGCAAGGCCGGAATTAAGCTAGCTAGCTAGCATGTCATGCTAGCGACAATGCTAACCATTTAGCTCACTAAGGTCAGCAAGCTAAATACATGACTCGAGTCATTCGAGATTCGTCACAAATATGATGACTTGCAACTCGACTTTGACTTTAACACCAATGACTCGACCTGACTTGATACCCTCCCCAAGCCCAAATATAAAAAATTATAGATATGGACCAAATCGGGAGGAAGTGGTACTCGCTAAGGAAACAGCGTGTGATGTCCTTTACCCTGGCACTGGTCGTGCTGAGGAGTCTGAAATATGGTCCAACTAGGAAAATATTCTCAATTCCTTGCTGAATGAAAATTGCACACAATTCCAGTTTTCAATCAGAAGCTGAAACTAGCATCAAAGCAACTTTTTACTGACAGACCCGCCAGTGTTTCCTAATCTCCGCTCGTGGGCATTTGTCAGCTGTCGCACAGACGGACTGACAGGCAGGAGCCAATTTTATTAACCATTACGACAATTACACTTTTTTTCTGTATCACTCAACTCTAATTTATTATGAGTCTTGTTTGTAATGAGCGGGATATAGTTATATATGTAGCCTATTGTTGATGTGTTGTTGTAGTCGTAGATGGATCAAAGGAACAAATATGACGTGCGTGAGAAATTATCAAGTCATAATTCCCTGGAGAAATCTGACCCGCAATAGGTCTCTATTTATTTATTTTATTTTACTAGGCAAGTCAGTTAAGAACAAATTCTTATTTTCTGCCCCAGAATGACAGATTTGTACCTTGTCAGCTCGGGGATTCAATCTTGCAACCTTTCGGTTACTAGTCCAACGCTCTAACCACTAGGCTACGCTGCTGCCCAATCTATCAACAAAACATCACAATACAGTGCAGAGAGTTCGATTTGGCTGCTGGAGGGCAAGGAGGCCCCCAGCTCCGCTAAAACCATTGACAACTACATGCCGTTTTTCAAGGGACTGTTAAATAAATGCTATAGCTAATTATTTGGTTTTACTATCATCACCTCTTTGAACAGCACAGTCAGAACTACACATTTCCGATTTTCCACATTTAGTTCTATTGTCAGAGTTATATAGCAAGTAACTGCATGCTTTTCATGATCAGTAAACATCAATTGATCATATAATTTCAGATACGCAAGGGTAGCCTATCCATTTGGCATGTAGCTAGCTAGCTAAGAAAACAACATGTTAACAACAAGTGACATCACCCAGGTGAGTGCTACATTCCTGGAAATGGAGGACCAGAACCAGAGAAGTGCCTATGGAGTGACTGACCAGCAGGTGTGGTGCCCTGTTGTAGAGCTCAGTTTTTTTTTCCAGACTCAATCAAATGTATTTATAAAGCCCTTTTTACATCAGAAGCACGGTGGCTAAGAAAAACTCCCTAGAAAGGCAGGAACCCAGGAAGAAACCTAGAGAGGAACCAGGCTCTGAGGGGTGGACAATCCTCTTCTGGCTTATAAGAGTACATGGCCATTAAGGCCAGATCGTTCTTCAAATGTTCATAGATGACCAGCTGGGTCAAATAATAATCACAGTGGTTGTAGAGTGTGCAACAGGTCAGCACCTCAGGTGTAAAATAAATGTCAGTTTAGCATTTAGGTCAAGACAGCAGGTGCGGTAGAAAGAGAGAGAGAGAATAAAATGTCACTCTGTTTCTCCTTAGCTGTTCCATCGATGCCCCTCCACTGAACCTCCACTGCCTTTCCAGCCCAAACTGCCTCAACTTAATCCCAAACCGACTGAGACTTTCAATCTCCATAATTTAAATGTTTTGTTTGCTGTTTTACTTTTTATGCACTTTGAGATTGTTTGAAAAGCACTGTACTATGTTTGAAAAGCACTGTACTATTTAAAAAAAAATGTATGTATGTAATTTAGCTTGCTTCATCAGAGCTTGACATCGGCAAGTCTGCAACCTGGTAAAGTTGTCAGTCAAACTTCTGTCATCACCAAACATAGCAAGCACATCAAACAATATTTGGATATAGCTAGTTGTCAGTGGTTTTAGCAGAGCTGGGGGTCTGTCTTCTTGCCACCAAGCAGGCAACTTGAACGCTCTGCACCTTATTGTGACATTTTATTGATAACAACCTATTTATTGTTATTATTGATCCCAAGACAGCGTAGCAGTTCAGACGTCCTTTGTCTTCCTCTTGTCGTGTCCCGTGTATATATATATTTACATATTTTCTTCGCATATCTTTTTACATATTTTTTTTCCTAAAAACTCAACCTCAAAACACTCTCCTGCAACCCGCCTCACCAATTTAAAAAATAAAAGTATTATTTACCTAAAATCTGAAATCCACAACAGAAGCTAGCCAGAGGTTAGCCAGTTCACTGGCTAACGTTGTAGTTCAGCTAGCCACGGTTAGCGGTCCTCAGCTATCCATTAGCTCAAAAAGCTATCGCCAAATTTTGTACAGCGCGACTCAGACCAGAGCTTACCGGACCTATTCTCTCTCCATATCCCCGGATTTCTACCACAGGCTCTGGACATTTACACCTGGATCTTGCAGCTAGCTAGCTGCTACCTGAGTGACTATTGGCAACGTTGGTCCTGGAGTTAACATAAATTATTCCGAAGCTAGCCAGCTGAAGCGTTTCATCAGCCACTCCTGGGCTATTCCGGAGCTAACCAGCTGAAGAGTTCCATCAGCCTCTCCTGGGCTACAATCACCTATCCGGACCCGTTTTACTGCCGATGCGGAGCCCCATCGGGCCTTCACGACTGGACCACCGATGTTATCTGCCCGAGGGAGTTATCCAACTGGCCCCTCCGTCGCGACGTAACCCGAATGCCCATCTGCGGCCCGCTAATCGTTAGCTGTCTTATCGGCTGCTATCTGAATAGGTCTATCGGACAATTTTCTTGGGCCACTATAACTAACTATTTTGCCAATTGGACTGGTCCCCCCTACCACACGGAACCCCACTAATCTACAGACGGAATCGCACGAGGTGGCTAAAAACAGACCTCCTCCATCTTCTACCAGCTTGCTACCTATGGCTCGGCTAGCTATCTAACTCTCACTGGACCCTTTGATCACTCGGCTAAGCATGCCTCTCCTTAAAGTCAATATTCCTTGTCCATTGCTGTGCTGGTTAGTGTTTATTGGCTTATTTCACTGTAGAGCCTCTAGCCCTGCTCATTATACCTTATCCAACCTCTCAGTTCCTCCACCCACACAAGCTATGACATCTTCTGGTTTCAATGATGTTTCTAGAGACAATATCTCTCTCATCATCACTAAATGCCTAGGTTTACCTCCACTGTACTCACATCCTATCATACCTTTGTCTGTACATTATACCATGAAGCTATTTTTTCACCCCCAGAAACCTGCTCCTTTTTCCTCTCTATTCCGGACGTCACAGACGACCAATTCTTATAGCTTTTAGCCGTACCCTTATCCTCAAACTTCTCTGTTCCTCTGGAGATGTAGAGGTGAATCCAGGCCCTGCAGTGCCTAGCTCCACTCCTACTCCCCAGGCGCTCTCTTTTGATGACTTCTGTAACTGTAATAGCCTTGGTTTCATGCATGTTAACATTAGAAGCCTCCTCCCTAAGTTTGCTTTATTCACTGCTTTAGCACACTCTGCCAACCCGGATGTCCTAGCCGTGTCTGAATCCTGGCTTAGGAAGTCCACCAAAAACTCTGAAATCTTCATCCCTAACTACAACGTTTTCAGACAAGATAGAACGACCAAAGGGGGCGGTGTTGCAATCTACTGCAGAGATAGCCTGCAGAGTTCTGTCCTACTATCCAGGTCTGTACCCAAACAATTTGAACTTCTACTTTTAAAAATCCATCTCTCTAAAAACAAGTCTCTCACCGTTGCCGCCTGCTATAGACCACCCTCGGCCCCCAGCTGTGCTCTGGACACCATATGTGAACTGATTGCCCCCCATCTATCTTCAGAGCTCGTGCTACTAGGTGACCTAAACTGGGACATGCTTAACACCCCAGCCATCCTACAATCCAAGCTTGACGCCCTCAAACTCCCACAAATTATTAATGAACCCACCAGGTACCACCCCAAAGCCGTAAACACTGGCACCCTCATAGATATCATCCTAACCAATTTGCCCTCTAAATACACCTCTGCTGTTTTCAACCAAGATCTCAGCGATCACTGCCTCATTGCCTGCATCCGTAATGGGTCTATGGTCAAACGACCTCCACTCATCACTGTCAAACGCTCCCTGAAACATTTCAGTGAGCAGGCCTTTCTAATCGACCTGGCCCTGGTATCCTGGAAGGATAGTGACCTCATCCCGTCAGTAGATGCCTGGTTATATTTTTTAAATGCCTTCCTCACCATCTTAAATAAGCATGCCCCATTCAAGAAATTTAGAACCAGGAACAGATATAGCCCTTGGTTCTCCCCAGACCTGACTGCCCTTAACTAACACAAAAACATCCTATGGCGTTCTGCATTAGCATCAAACAGCCCCCGTGATATGCAACTTTTCAGGGAGGTTAGAAACCAATATACACAGGCAGTTAGAAAAGCTAAGGCTAGCTTTTTCAAGCAGAAATTTGCTTCCTGCAACACAAATTCAAGAAAGTTCTGGGACACTGTAAAGTCCATGGAGAATAAGAACACCTCCTCCCAACTGCCCACTGCACTGAGGATAGGAAACTCTGTCACCACCGATAAACCCACTATAATTGAGAATTTTAATAAGCATTTTTCTACGGCTGGCCATGCTTTCCACCTGGCTACCCCTACTGCAGTCAACAGCACTGCACCCCCCACAGCTACTCGCCCAAGCCTTCCCCATTTCTCCTTCTCCCAAATCCATTCAGCTGATGTTCTGAAAGAGCTGCAAAATCTGGACCCTACAAATCAGCCGGGCTAGACAATCTGGACCCTTTCTTTCTAAAATTTTCTGCCGAAATTGTTGCAACCCCTATTACTAGCCTGTTCAACCTCTCTTTCGTGTCGTCTGAGATTCCCAAAGATTGGAAAGCAGCTGCTGTCATCCCCCTCTTCAAAGGAGGGGACACTCTTGACCCAAATTGCTATAGACCTATATCCATCCTACCCTGCCTTTCTAACGTCTTCGAAAGCCAAGTCAACAAACAGATTACCGACCATTTCGAATCCCACCGCACCTTCTCCGCTATGCAATCTGGTTTCAGAGCTGGTCATGGGTGCACCTCAGCCACGCTCAAGGTCCTAAACGATATCGTAACCGCCATCGATATGAAACAATACTTTGCTGCCGTTTTCATTGACCTGGCCAAAGCTTTCGACTCTGTCAATCACCACATCCTCATCGGCAGACTCAGTAGCCTTGGTTTCTCTAATGATTGCATTGCCTGGTTCACCAACTACTTCTCTGATAGAGTTCAGTGTGTCAAATCGGAGGGCCTGTTGTCCGGACCTCTGGCAGTCTCTATGGGGGTGCCACAGGGTTCAATTCTTGGGCCAACTCTTTTCTCTGTATACATCAATGATGTCGCTCTTGCTGCTGGTGAGTCTCTGATCAACCTCTACGCAGACGACACCATTCTGTATACTTCTGGCCCTTCTTTGGACACTGTGCTAACAACCCTCCAGACAAGCTTCAATGCCATACAACTCTCCTTCCGTGGCCTCCAACTGCTCCTAAATACAAGTAAAACTAAATGCATGCTCTTCAACCGATCGCTGCCTGCACCTGCCCGCCTGTCCTGCATCACTACTCTGGACGGTTCTGACTTAGAATATGTGGACAACTACAAATACTTAGGTGTCTGGTTAGACTGTAAACTCTCCTTCCAGACTCACATCAAACATCTCCAATCCAAAGTTAAATCAAGAATTGGCTTCTTATTTCGCAACAAAGCATCCTTCACTCATGCTGCCAAACATACCCTCGTAAAACTGACCATCCTTCCGATCCTCGACTTTGGCAATGTCATTTACAAAATAGCCTCCAATACCCTACTCAACAAACTGGATGGAGTCTATCACAGTGCCATCCGTTTTGTCACCAAAGCCCCATATACTACCCACCACTGCGACCTGTACGCGCTCGTTGGCTGGCCTTCGCTTCATAATCGTCGCCAAACCCACTGGCTCCAGGTCATCTACAAGACCCTGCTAGGTATAGTCCCCCCTTATCTCCACTCACTGGTCACCATAGCAGCACCCACCTGTAGCACGCGCTCCAGCAGGTATATCTCTCTGGTCACCCCCAAAGCCAATTCCTCCTTTGGCCGTCTCTCTTTCCAGTTCTCTGCTGCCAATGACTGGAACGAACTACAAAAATCTCTGAAACTGGAAACACTTATCTCCCTCACTAGCTTTAAGCACCAGCTGTCAGAGCAGCTCACAGATCACTGCACCTGTACATAGCCTATCTGTAATTTAGCCCAAACAACTACCTCTTCCCCTACTGTATTTATTAATTTTATTTTGCTCCTTTGCACCCCATTATCTCTATTTCTACTTTGCACTTTCTTCTACTACAAATCTACCATTCCAGTGTTTTACTTGCTATATTGCATTTACTTTGCCACCATGGACTTTTTTTGCCTTTACCTCCCTTATCTCACCTCATTTGCTCACATTGTACATAGACTTATTTTTCTACTGTATTATTGACTGTATATTTGTTTTACTCCATGTGTAACTCTGTGTTGTTGTATGTTGTCGAACTGCTTTGCTTTATCTTGGCCAGGTCGCAATTGTAAATGAGAATTGTACTGAGTCTGGCTTTAATCCTAACTTTAACCACAATGCTAACCCTGTACCTAACCTTAATTTTTGTTTTCATATATTTTTAGGATATAATTATCTTCATAAATTCACTCTGTCTATCTACTCTGATTTCAGAGCACTGATTGTGCCAGAGTGCAGAATAACTGATGAATTTGCAAACACGCAACACCTGTTGAATATGACTGTTGTCAGTAAACTTCAGCAAAAATAAAACTTTCATTGTTGCCAGCAGCACGGTTAGTCACTAGTTCGGGCCCTGAATTCTGATTTGTTGTACCCATATACCACGGGTATGACAAAACATTAATTTTAATTCCTCTAATTACGTTGGTAACCAGTTAATAGCAATAAGGAACCTCAGGGGTATGTGATATATAGCCAATATACCATGGCTAAGGGCTGTGTCCAGGCACTCCGTGTTGCATAAGAACAGCCCTTAGCCGTGGTATATTGGCCATATACCCCACCCCTGTTACGGAGTCTAGTTGATAGGTAATCGACTAGCCGGACTGTTCCCCGGACTCCGCGTGTAGGGATTTGTACAATGCATGAACAAGGCTATTGAACTAGACATTGGTGTCTGTCTTTATTACTTTATCCAATATATCATACTGAAACATGGTATCAGAAGTGGCTCGAAAACCACACGTTTGTTATTTTTGTAGCTAAGTACAGTATAGGCGCGGTTACGTTCCATATGCGAACACACGCCGATTCCTACTCACAACACTGATCAACTAGTTGTTAGCTGGTTAGCTAGCATCACTACCTACCTCGATGACTGAAGGCAAAGAAATCTCCTATTCCATCGCTATGGCAGCGAACATTCCGCCACCAAATCCCATGGTTCTCACAGGGGACTGGAATACTAATTGGGACAATTTTAGGGATGAATTCGAGGACTATGCGCTGGTGACCGGTCTACATGAGAAACCCAACGAGGTACAAGCGGCAACTCTGAGGAGTTTAATGGGCAGCGAATGCAGGCATATCTACCGGCACAATCTCACCCTCACAGCGCGACAACAGTGTGATGCAAAGGCTTTATTGGATGCATTGGAGAATTACTTCAAACCCGCCAGAAACGTAATTTACGAGCGGTTCGTTTTCGGAAGCTGCAAACAGGAAGAGGGTGAGTCAGTACACAACTTTGTAACCCGTTTGAGAGAAAAATCCGCCACTTGTGAATACGGGGGATTGAAAGATGAATTGATTCGTGACAAAATAGTACTGGGAATTGCAAATGAGGATACACGCCGGCGTCTACTGAGAGAGAGGGACTTAACATTAGTAACTGCCATCGAAATGTGCCGCACTGCCGAAGTCACTGACATGAGAATGAGAGCAATGGAAATCGAAACACCACGCTCCAACGTTGATACTGTTCACGCTGTTGCTAGGCAGACATTCAGGCAAAACCAATCGAGGCAGAGTAATTCACCACGAACGGTGAACACAGAGAGCCCAGTAGCATGTAAATACTGTGGGAATACGCACACACGTGGCAAAGAGCACTGCCCTGCCTATGGAAAACCATGCAGAGCTTGTGGAACTAATAATCACTTTGCAAAAGTGTGTCTCAAAAGCAAAAGAAGGGTGAGTGAGGGCAAGATTCACTGTGTTGATGACATCACTCCATGTTCAGAGCTGAACAGTGAAAGTGACATTTACATGCATGAATCCATTGGGGCTGTACACTCAAGAGGGAAGAAATGGTTTGTGACACTACGATTACACAACAAGCAACAACAATGTCAACTGGATTCCGGTGCTACATGCAATGTAATGAGCTACAAAGACAAAATCAATCTGGCACCTGACACACATCTATTGCCCAGCGACACTAGACTAAAGCTGTACTCAGGAGAGCTAATGAGCTCTATGGGCACCTTTGAGACCGAATGTCTTATTCGGGGACGCAAACACAAGCTGGAGTTTGAGATTGTGAAAACCAGTCAACATCCTCTCCTCTCAGGCTCTACATGCGAACGCCTGGGACTGATGCAGTTCACTGTACCAAATGACCTGCACGTTGTGGATCATGTCCAGCATGGACCCCTGTCCAAAGAACAACTACTCAGCAGATATGACGATGTATTCAACATGCCCGTTGAATCAGTGCCTGGGGAGGTACACTTTGAAGTGGATGAGAGCATCACTCCAGTCCAGTGTGCTCCTCGCAATGTGCCCATTGCAATGAAAGTGGCTGTGAAGGCCCAGCTGGACAAGTATGAGGCCGATGGCCACATGACATCTGTGACCGAACCAACTGACTGGATCAGCAATATGGTCATAGTGAAAAAACCAGAGAAGCTGAGGGTCTGCATCGACCCAAAGCATCTGAACCAAGCACTGAAACGATCCCACTACATCATGCCGACACTAGAGGATGTCCTCTACAAGCTTCCCAAGGCCAGGATTTTCACCTTGGTGGATGCCCGAGATGCATTCCTTCAATGCAAGCTGGACGAAGAAAGCAGCTTCATGACTACCTTCTGGACCCCCTGGGGTCGGAAACGCTGGCTCAAGCTCCCGTTTGGTGTCTCAGTGGCACCTGAGATATACCAACGCAAGCAGCACGAGTTACTGGCTGGGCTCAAGGGCATTGAAACCATCGCCGATGATGTCCTGATCGTAGGCTGTGGTGACACAGACGATGAAGCAGAACGCGACCACGATGTGAAGCTCCTGGCACTGATGGAGCGCTGTCGATCAGTTAAGCTTCGTCTTGGCCTGAAGAAGCTACAGTTCAAGGTGAAAGACGTTCACTTCCATGGCCACATTCTTTCAGCAAAAGGCCTGAAGCCGGACCCAGACAAGGTCCGAGCGATCCTCGACATGCCAAACCCATCTGATGCAAAAGGCGTACAGCGTCTCATCGGTTTTGCAAACTATCTTGCAAAGTTCATGCCACACCTATCAGCAGTCTGTGAGCCTCTGCGCCGGTTGCTGGACAAAGACACACCATGGCACTGGCTACCCAAGCACGAGGCCGCGGTGCAGGAGATGAAATCTCTGGCTTCATCCATGCCAGTGTTGCGCTACTACGACGTCACGAAGCCTGTCACAATCCAGAGTGACTCCAGCCAAAGGGGACTTGGATGCTGCCTTATGCAGGAAGGCCAACCCGTTGCGTTTGCCTCGAGAGCGCTCACCCCCACCGAACAGAACTATGCACAAATTGAGAAAGAGTGCCTCAGCATCGTCTTCTCCTGCCAGCGATTCCATCACTACTTATATGGTCGAGAGCTGGTCACCGCTGAAACTGACCACAAACCACTCATTGCCATATTCAGTAAACCTCTCCTCAACGCGCCCAAGAGGCTTCAAAGCATGCTCCTGACTCTGCAAAACTACAGCCTGAAGGTCATTTACAAGCCAGGACCAGAGATGTACATCAGCGACACACTGAGCAGGGCAACGGCACAATGTACAGGCAGAGGCACTGCCTATCAGCGGCAGGCCATCTGTTCGCTACAGCAGGAACAACAAGATGTTCAACAGATCAATCAGGCAGACTACTTAAACGTCACAGATCACCGCCTAGCCCAGATCAGGCAACACACTGACAAGGACGAACACCTACAATCACTGAAGTCCATGGCTCTCGCAGGTTGGCCATACCTGAAAGAGGAGACACCTTTCACAGTGAGAGAATACTGGACCTTTCGAGATGAGATCAGCGTGCAAAATGGCGTCTTGTTCAGAGGTCAGAAGGTCATTATTCCCAAATCACTACGTCCAGAGATGCTTACCCGCATACACTCCAGTCACGTTGGAGGTGACGCATGCTACCGCCAGGCTCGTGAAACATTATACTGGCCAAACATGCAAGCAGAAATTAAAGACTTTGTCAGCAACTGTACCACGTGCAACGAGTACGCTCATGAACAGCAAAAGGAAACCATGATGTCACACGAACTACCCACAAGGGCCTGGCAAATCGTCAGCATGGACTTATTCAGCCATAGACAAAAGGACTATCTTCTCATTGTTGATCACTACTCTGACTTTTGGGAAATTGAACTGCTCCCTGACTTGTCTGCAGAAACGGTCATAAAGCGCTGCAAGGCGCAGTTTGCCAGGCAAGGTCAGCCTGACAAGGTAATCACGGACAATGGCCCACAATTCACTGCACAGTTCAAGCGTTTCGCCTCAGAATGGGAGTTTGACCACGTGACCTCCTCTCCAAGACACCCAAAAGCAAATGGCAAGGCAGAGTCAGCTGTCAAGATTGCAAAAAACCTGTTAAGCAGGGCCGCGCGCGACAGCAACGACCCATGGAAAGCGATCTTACAGTGTAGGAACACACCCACCGAAAACATGGACAGCAGCCCAGCACAACGCCTTCTGTCCAGACGTCTGAAGACTGCCATCCCCGTAGCTAACAAGCTACTTGAGCCCTGCGTCATGGTTGGCGTCACGGACAAACTGCGTCACAGAAAGCAGCTCGCTAAGTGCTTCTACGACCGGACTGCTCGAGACCTACCAGAGCTGGAGGTGGGTGAAACGATAAGGATGAAACCGCTGCCGGGAGACCACACAGGACTTTGGAGGCTGGGCACGTGCCTACAGAGAGTTGCACCACGCTCTTACCTGGTGGATGTTGGTGGCTCCCTCTATCGTCGCAATCGGGTGGATCTGCGCGTAGCAGAGCAGACAAACCAGAACACGCCATACACTCACCTAGATGAGCTGGATCACAGTCCAGGCCTAAGGGTAAGAGGTGCAGAATTGAGACATGAGCCAACTGAAGGTGAGGCTTCTACCCCACCAAGCTCTCCAGCTCGTGGCCCTAATCCTACCCCTGTCAGAGCCCATACTTACTCACGGGTGGGTCGGCTGTGCAAGCCACCGGACAGGCTTACTCTGTAAGCAAGAGACTGTGTTAACTTGTCCTCCTGTTTATTTAAAAAAAAAAAATACATTTAAAAAGAAAGGAAGATGACAACTGAAGTAAAAAGAAAATGTCATGCGTTTTTAATTGTTATGACTTGATTGTTAAGAATTTAATGTTATGCTATTATGTTTGCACTTTCTATTGAAAAGGATGATGTTACGGAGTCTAGTTGATAGGTAATCGACTAGCCGGACTGTTCCCCGGACTCTGCGTGTAGGGATTTGTACAATGCATGAACAAGGCTATTGAACTAGACATTGGTGTCTGTCTTTATTACTTTATCCAATATATCATACTGAAACAACCCCCTCGGGCTTTATTGTATATAATATGAAAACAGCCTAACCAACTCTGCTTGGGCGAGTAAAATGGTCAGAGTCAGGTGTTCGCTTGTTTGTGTCTGGAAGTAGCTAGCAAGCTTGCCAACTTTAGCCAGTTAGCTTGAGTGCTTCATTGCCGTTGTGAGGTCAGAACTCTCGGATCAATCCTTCTCCTCGGCCAGAGCGTCCAGTGTACGCTCCGAGAGCGAAAGGCTCTGAATTTACGAACTACCCACTCTGACACACTGGAGACAATTTTACGACCCTTTGTGACTGTGGTAACTAGCTAGGACTACGTTTGACAAGCACGTGACGTCAGTTTTTAGGCGGGTTTTTCATGGAAAGTGCTGGAAAAAACGAAGTACAGCCACTAGAGCTGATTTATATTCTTCCGCGAGATTAAAACGATAATTTCCACTGTGTTTTATATATTTTATGTGGCAACTTGACTACACAGTCCGATTGATACAAAATGTGACATTACGGTATTAAATCATGTGCTTCTCTATGCAGTCTGTCCACTACTAAATGTGAATATTTGCTTTAAATAAAGCTGTAGTCTATCCTGCAATGTAATCAAAAGTCGGCAGTTCAAACAACTGTCAACAGACTTTCCCAAAGATGTTTCTGATAATTTACCTGAGTGCATGCTGAGGAAATTGCAGATGGAAATGGATGAAGATCATCATCATGATAGAACGTGGGAAAATAACAATCACTTCGATTAAGATATTCATATTTATTTTTAACGTGACAGGAATTTACATGCATTTTAACTTGAATGTATGGGGTTCGTAAATGAGACGCCGCTACAAAGTGCTGCGGATGGATACCCCCGCACAGTCAAAAACACAAGAGGGTATAAAGATCTTTTAAAAGCAAATCCCTTTCTAGTTTCCTGCGTCATAGAGCCGAGGGGACTGGTGATATTGGTAGCATTTTATTCAAGAGACGTGAACGGAACAAATAAAGGTATGTACATACTGTCTTAACCCTAAAGCTCGTCTACGTACTCAAATATTGTTGCCTTTATCAAATCAGCGCTCAAAAGTCATCCTCATGCTAGTTGGATAACGTTAGCCTATCATCAGTCTTCGAGAATGTGCGATTCGGTAACTAGCAGGCGCGCTAACTAGTTTACAAACGTCAGGTACATTTTAATTACAGAATGCTTTTATTTTCCTTATTTGTACACTAAATTATCTAGTTAGCCTTTCCGGCAATGTCAGTCACCACATCCACTGTGACAACTGATTCTGCCTTGCTGTGTATTAGCTAACTAGCCAATCTAACGTTGGCTAATTTAACTTTTTAAGGCAAATTGAGGTTAATGTGAATTGAGTAAGATTAGATGACAGAACGTATCGTTAACTGGATTGGCCTTCAAACTGTCAACGACTTTGTCAGCATAATGCTACTAGCTTTCATTGTTGGGTAATGCAGCTAACGTTAACACTAGCTACACTTGCATGGCTTCTGACACTTAAATTGATGCAGTGTCATTTTAGTGGCCATTGGAACTGCCCTGAAGTTGCAATTGGTTGTGCAAAAGTGTAGCTAACAAATTACGTTACATTTGCTACAATCGGTGACCTGGTCCTTTTTCGACTGCAATAACGTTAATTGTACAGTCTGGACATCGGCAGCATGACTTTGCGCAACGACACGCTAACTAGTTATTTCCTCGTGCATGTCTTGCATTGCTGAATCGTCGTCGCCTTTCCATGGAATTAGCGACTTGATAACTACGTGCGATATAACGTTTTTAATTCAGTTAACGTTCTGGAAGTCAATTTGGAGGAGAGTTCTTTATGGATTTCCTGACCCTTTCACCGAGTTCGTAAACCACGTGCTGGCGACGTCCATTGTCTCCAGGATGTCGCCATGTTGTTGGATGGTTCCTCAACATCCGGTAGTTGGTCTTTATCAGGAGGAAATACAACTGATTGTGGAGAACACTTGTTCAAAGTCCCCAAAATGGAATTGCTTGTGTTAATTCACTATAAAATTATGCATCATGTGGCCAGATTGGCATGACAATTAACTGTTGGGATTTGATGACTGAACTATGGGGGACATTTCTACTGAAAGCAATTCACTCAACTTGTTGTTAACAACAATCACTAGAATGCATGTGCTTAATTTAATTCTGTACTTGTGATATATGGTCATTTGGGAATTTCTTAACATTGCTTTTGCCCCCAGATGCCTGAAGAAATGCGCCAAGAGGAGGAGGCTGAGACCTTTGCCTTCCAGGCAGAGATTGCTCAGCTCATGTCCCTGATCATCAACACCTTTTATTCCAACAAGGAAATCTTTCTCAGGGAGTTGATCTCCAACGCCTCAGATGTAAGAGTTTTATTAGGGATCCATCATGCTGTTCAATCAGTCTAATTGTTGACACTAACTGTACAGTGACTTTGTAATACTTTAGCATCCAGCAAGAGCATCCATACAATAAACACATTTCAGTGCATAAGGATGATTACAACTTTGAAAAAGATGTGTGATGGAGGTTGCGTATGTAATAAAATACCCCTTTGGACTTTTCCAGATACTTAGATGCTGTCGTCTGCTTTGTTCAATATCTTTCAGGCTTTGGACAAAATCCGCTATGAAAGTCTGACGGACCCCACCAAGCTGGACAATGGCAAGGAATTGAAGATCGACATCATCCCCAATGTGGAGGACCGTACCCTGACCCTCATCGACACTGGAATTGGCATGACCAAAGCTGACCTCATCAACAACCTGGGAACTATTGCCAAGTCTGGCACCAAGGCCTTCATGGAGGCCCTGCAAGTATGTCCATTGCATTACAGCAATATTCAATAATATGCCTCATACTATTCAGTTGAATGTTTGAGTCATCCATTTTTTTCTGTCTTTGCTAGGCTGGAGCTGACATCTCCATGATTGGGCAGTTCGGTGTGGGATTCTACTCCGCCTACCTGGTGGCAGAAAGAGTGACCGTCATCACCAAGCACAATGATGACGAGCAGTACATCTGGGAGTCTTCAGCCGGAGGCTCATTCACAGTCAAGGTCGACAGTGGTATGTGTCTCACCCAATGAAGGGTATGCGGGTGGGTTTGCAAAATGTACAAAACCATGAAAAACATAAATTGCCTCTGCATTGTTTTGAGATTGGATCATTGGGTCATGTAATTTCAGCTGACTAATTGGTCAGCCAAATGACCACGGTCACACATTTCTCCTCTAGAATGCATGTGCTTCCCTAGAAATAGAATGGGTTTCCCCATGCAAGTCAATGATGGCATAATGGGTGGACTGGCAACCATTGCGAGTGTACCCATAGGTGAAAAGCAGGAAATGAAAGCACAGACTTTACCCATCAATAGGTGCTGTGACTTGATTCAACTGACATGACAAAAATACATTCTGTTGCATGAGCCCCCTCAGATAACATAATTTGAGCAAGTGTTCTACATTTACCATGGAAATGATTGCGAGTGTACCCGTGAGTCAAATTGCCAGGGTTAGAGGTTCCAGGACCATTCTATTGCATAGGAAACCAGATACTTGTTTGCTACATCACCTTGTGTTTCAGCAAGGATCAACAGTTTCATCATGTTGTGAAGTCCATGTTACAGCAGAAACAAACTCAACCGCACAAATGCCCGGCCGCCCTGGCTTCAGTCAGCTGTTTGTTCCACCCCAAAAATATCTAAGACAGTCATGCAAATAAAATGCCAGTAAAAGTATATACATGACTGTTATTGTGCCAGCCCTAATAATAGGTGTTATTAAAGTATGTCTATTGTAGTGATGCTGAAATGGGCAAATGGTGGTTGTTTAATTCATTTTCAGGGGAGCCCATGTTGCGTGGAACTAAGGTGATTCTGCACATGAAGGAGGACCAGACTGAGTATGTTGAGGAGAAGAGGGTCAAGGAGGTGGTCAAGAAGCACTCTCAGTTCATTGGATATCCCATCACACTTTTCGTGAGTATATAATTATGGGAGTATTTATAACTAAAGTGTGATTGGTGACATTTTATGTAGGACTGGTTGAGGGCACTAAAGTAAGGGGAAGTTTTCCCTTTTATTATAGGCTTTAAATAAACAAAATTGCTCGTGTGTGTGTGCAGGTTGAAAAGGAGCGTGAAAAAGAGATCAGTGATGATGAGGCTGAGGAGGAGGAGGAGGAGAAGGAGGAAAAGGTGGAGGCTGAGGACAAGCCCAAAATTGAGGACGTGGGCTCAGATGATGAGGAGGATTCCAAGGACAAGAAGAAGACTAAGAAGATCAAGGAGAAGTACATTGACCAGGAGGAGCTGAACAAGACCAAGCCCATCTGGACCAGGAACCCTGATGACATCACCATGGAGGAGTACGGGGAGTTCTACAAGAGCCTGACCAATGACTGGGAGGACCACCTTGCAGTCAAGGTACTATCACTAACATGTATAAATTACGATGTCAAAATGGTATTCCTAAATGATGGCCTGGTTCCAGATCTGTTTGTACTATTTACACATTCACTACATACACACTCGTGTAACACGCATATTGACCCAACAAACACGCATGCATACACATTACATACACACTCACACTTTTACACATTTGCTGGTGCTACTGTTTTATTTTACTATCCTGATGCCTAGTCACTTCACCCTGCCTTCATGTACATATCTACCTCTTACCTCTGCACATTGGTCTCATACACAAGAATGAGCATTATACAGGGAGTATTGTATTCCTCTTGTTAGTGTTTTAATTTTAAACTCTATTGTTGAAGTAAGCAAGCGTTTCATGGTTGTCTACAACAGTTGTATTTGGTGCATGTGACAATTTTGTGGGGGGGGGTTTGGGTAACTCCTATGATTGTGGGAGTTGGCTACACAGCACAAACAGGTCTAAGTGCAGGATAAGCTGATGGGTGTGTAGTAACCCTCACCTGCTTCTTCCCCTTTGCAGCACTTCTCAGTGGAGGGCCAGCTGGAGTTCCGCGCCCTGCTCTTTATCCCACGCCGCGCGCCCTTTGACCTCTTTGAGAACAAGAAGAAGAAGAATAACATCAAGCTGTATGTCAGGAGGGTCTTCATCATGGACAGCTGTGAAGAGCTCATCCCGGAGTACCTGAGTAAGTAGCCTAGGCTGCCACTTTGCCCCCCTGGCCATGTATAATTTCAATGCCACCAACTGCAAATGCAGCATTGTTTCTTCACATGTAGGCTAATGGCAAGCGCAGATAATGCCCCTCTGAAATGGTTGGCTGCTTGTCTTCTCTGTAGCCGTGTGTTTATATACAGCAATTTCTGTAATGGAAATCGATAAAGAAGTTGAATTACTTCTTTCTCCCCCTGCAGACTTTGTGCGTGGTGTGGTGGACTCTGAGGATCTCCCCCTGAACATCTCCCGAGAGATGCTGCAACAGAGCAAGATCCTCAAGGTCATCCGCAAGAACATCGTCAAGAAGTGTATGGAGCTGTTCGGTGAGCTGGCAGAGGACAAGGAAAACTACAAAAAGTTTTACGATGGCTTCTCCAAGAACCTCAAGGTAACTTTGGGAGATGGGTAGGAACTTGGGGATCAGAATTTCTTGAGCAAAGATTGTTTTGCTACTAGTATCAAACTTGTCCTCTGCCACATTTGCTCTCATCTGGTATTCTTCAATGCATAAATGTGATTAAACCAAAGTTTACCTAAAGTGGCGCATGGACTTAGATGCCTTTTGATTTTCGTAAAAAAAGTCTAGCGATGTAGTTTGTAGGGATGCACCGATAAGACATTTTTGTCCATACCGATATTTTCCTTGCCAAAGAAAACTATACTAACCTGTTAGGGAGCGGAACGCCTCACCAATATCCAATTGTATAGTGTGGCGCGAAATACAAATACTTCAATTTCTCAAACAATAGACTATTTTACACCATTTTAAAGACAAGACTCTCCTTTATCTAACCACATTGTCCGATTTCAAAGGCTTTACAGCGAAAGCAAAACATTAGATTTTGTCAGGAGAGTACCCAGCAAAAAATAATCACAGCCATTTTCAAAGCAAGCATATATGTCACAAAAACCCAAACCACAGCTAAATGCAGCACTAACCTTTGATCTTTATCAGATGACACTCCTAGGACATTATGTTATACAATACATGCATGTTTTGTTCAATCAAGTTCATATTTATATATAAAAAAAACAGCTTTTTACATTAGCATGTGATGTTCAGAACTAGCATACCCACCGCAAACTTCTGGTGAATTTACTAAATTACTCACAATAAACGTTGACAAAAAACATAATTATTTTAAGAATTCTAGATACAGAACTCCTTTATGCAATCGCGGTGTCAGATTTTAAAATGGCTTTTCGGCAAAAGCACATTTTGCAATATTCTGAGTAGATATCACGGCTAGCTAATTTGACGCCCACCAAGTTTGGCCCTCACCAAACTCAGATTTACTATAAGAACATGAACACTCCTAGCACCATTCGAACAACTGACTCGACAAGTGCATTCTTCAGAATGCACTCCCACTTGTGCATTCTGAATGCACAAGTGGGAGTGCATTCTGAAGAATGCACTTGTCGAGTCAGTTGTTCGAATGGTGCTAGGAGTGTTCATGTTCTCGAATGGCAGCAGCGGTTTGAGATCCAGCACATTCTTGAGCATGCAATATGGCTTCCTCAGTACTAAATCCTCATCGACCCACTGTGCTGTCAGACTCGGCATGCTCATGAGGCTGACATCACTGGGCCAAATGTCAGTCGTGACGCTCATAGATGTACGTTTTGACAAAACTAACTCTGGTAGAGCAACATCTGAGAAATTGTGTGTACCGGGGGCTCGGCCAGTCGACGAAAGCCAACATCCACAACAGAAGACGGTTGCTTGTCAAGGGCAATGAATTCCATTGTCTTGCCGTTTTTAGTGGTCTCGCTGAAATGTTCAGTCTTTCAAATGACTGCTTGACTTGAAGTTGTTTAGTTGTTGGAAGTGTGCGCTTAGTATTTCTGCTTTTGTCCTGTGAAGCGCTGTTTTTTTTTTTTTTTGTTATGTCAAAAGCTGACATGCATACCTACATTGGTTTTGCACGTTGGCGTTAAACTGGGCATTGGCATTTTTGGCTAATATTGGCCGACATGTTCCCAGACTAATCAAGCAATCCCTAGTAGTTTGCCCAATTTCTTAAATATTATAAGCTCTCCACATACCCAGTGGGGCTAGTCATTGTGCGGTTCCAAACCAGTATCATCCCTATTTAGTGTTTCGAAGAACTATTGACTATATATTTAGACTGGCTTCAAGAGCCACAACCTTAAACTTCAGTAGCTAAATGATTACATAGAACAGTTCCCCAGGCAAAAGTTGAATGTGTAGTAAATCCTATTGACTACCAAGTTATACTAATGGTAATTGTTTCTCTGCAGCTGGGGATCCACGAGGACTCCCAAAACCGCAAGAAGCTGTCCGAGCTGCTGCGCTACCACAGCTCCCAGTCCGGAGATGAGCTGACCTCCCTCACAGAGTACCTCACCCGCATGAAGGACAATCAAAAATCCATCTACTATATAACCGGTGTGTCTAGTTACACATTCAGTCAACATAACATTGAGCTCCAAGCCCAATAGCAGTCATTGAATTTAATCACTTAGACACAGAAGTTGACTGATGTAATTTTTCTTAAGGTGAGAGCAAGGACCAGGTGGCCAACTCCGCCTTTGTGGAACGTGTGCGCAAGCGTGGCTTCGAGGTCCTGTACATGACGGAGCCCATCGATGAGTACTGCGTCCAGCAGCTGAAGGAGTTTGATGGTAAAACCCTGGTCTCTGTAACCAAGGAGGGCTTGGAGCTGCCTGAAGATGAGGAGGAGAAGAAGAAGATGGAGGAGGACAAGACAAGGTTTGAGAACCTCTGCAAGCTCATGAAGGAGATCCTGGACAAGAAAGTAGAGAAGGTAAATGAGGGGAACCAACCTGTGCTTTCTGCGATAACAAAAATGCCCATGACTTTAACCTCTATGGGCTAGGTGGGACGTCACCGTCCCACTCTATTCAACAGCCAGTGGAACCGCGTGGCGCGAAATGCAAAACCTCAAATGCAATTTCAATTTTTCAAACATGACTAATTTACACCATTTGAAAGATAAGACTCTCGTTATTCTAACCACATTGTCCGATTTCAAAAAGGCTTTACAGCGAAAGCAAAACATTAGATTATGTTAGGAGAGTACATAGACACAAATAACCACACAGCCATTTTTCAAGCAAGCATGTATGTCACAAACCCAAAACACAGCTAAATGCAGCACTAACCTTTGATCTTCATCAGATGATACCCCTAGGACATTATGTTATACAATACATGCATGTTTTTTGTTCAATCAAGTTCATATTTATATCAAACAGCTTTTTACATTGGCGTGTGATGTTCAGAAAATGTATCCCCACCGTGAATTTACTAAATTACTCAAACATTGACAAAATACATAATTATTTTAAGAATTATAGATACAGAACTCCTTTACGCAATCGCTATGTCAGATTTTAAAATAGCTTTTCGTCGAAAGCACATTTTGCAATATTCTGAGTACATAGCTCAGCCATCAAGGCTAGCTATTTTGACACCTGCCAAGTTCGGGGCTCACTAAACTCAGAATTACTATAATAAAAATTGTATTACCTTTGCTGATCTTCGTCAGAATGCACTCTCAGGACTGCTACTTCCACACAATGTTGTTTTTGTTACAAATAATCTGTATTTATGTCCAAATATCTGTTTTGTTCATGCGTTCAGGTCACTATCCAAAGGGTACTGCATGAGTGCATATCGAGACAAAAAAATTCTATGTTCCATTACCGTACTTAGAAGCATGTCAAACGCTGTTTAAAATACATTTTTATGGTATTTTTCTTGTAAAATAGCGATAATATTCCAACCGGACAATAGTGTATTCATTCAAAGACGAAAAGAAAAAAACGGCGTGGTCTCGTGAATGCGCATCTCCAATCTCTTAGTCACCAGGCAGGCCACTGACAAACTGTGCTCCTGTACTCTGCCCAGAGAAGAATACTGTAGTTTCAATAGAGAACCAAAACTACAAATTTGCAGACAGGCCACTTCCTGCTTGGAATTTTCTCAGGTTTTTGCCTGCCATATGAGTTCTGTTATACTCAGACACCATTCAAACCGTTTTAAACTTCAGAGTTTTCTATCCAAATCTACTAATAATATGCAAATATTTGCCTCTGGGCCTGAGTATTAGGCTGTTTACTCTGGGCACGCTTTTCATCTGAAATCAAAAATACTGCCCCCTATAGCCCTAACAGGTTAACCTTTCAAGGTAAGGGGCAGTATTTACACGGCCGGATAAAAAAACGTACCCGATTTTAATCTGGTTACTACTCCTGCCCAGTAACTAGAATATGCATATAATTATTGGCTTTGGATAGAAAACACCCTTAAGTTTCTAAAACTGTTTGAATGGTGTCTGTGAGTATAACAGAACTCATAAGGCAGGCAAAAACCTGAAGATTCCATGCAGGAAGTGGCCTGTCTGACAAGTTGTTGTTGTTCTTGCCTCTGTTTATTGAAGACTGAGGATCTTTGCTGTAACGTGACACTTCCTACGGCTCTGAGCCCGGGAAAAAGCTGAACGATATCGAGGCAGCCCCAGGCTGAAACATTATCGCTTTTGACAAGTGGCCGATCAGAGGACAATGGGCTTAGGCGCGTGCCAGAGTCGACCCCATGCTTTATTTTCTTTAGTCTGTTTACCTAATTGCAGATTCCCGGTCGGAATATTATCGCTTTTTTACGAGAAAAATGGCATAAAAATTGATTTTAAACAGCGGTTGACATGCTTCGAAGTACGGTAATGGAATATTTAGAATTTTTTTGTCACGAAATGCGCCGTGCTCGTAATCCTTATTTACCATTGGGATAGTGTCTTGAACGCACGAACAAAACGCTGCTGTTTGAACATAACTATGGATTATTTGGGACCAAACCAACATTTGTTATTGAAGTAGAAGTCCTGGAAGTGCATTCTGACGAAGAACAGGAAAGGTAATCAAACTTTTCTAATAGTAAATCGGAGTTTGGTGAAGGCTAAACTTGCTGGGTGTCTAAATAGCTAGCCCTGTGATGCCGGGCTATCTACTTAGAATATTGCAAAATGTGCTTTCACCAAAAAGCGATTTTAAAATCGGACATATCGAGTGCATAGAGGAGTTCTGTATCTAATTCTTAAAATAATGTATGCTTTTCGTGAACGTTTATCGTGAGTAATTTAGTAAATTCGCCGGAAGTTTGCGGGGGGTATGCTAGTTCTGAACGTCACATGCTAATGTAAAAAGCTGGTTTTTGATATAAATATGAACTTGATTGAACAAAACATGCATGTATTGTATAACATAATGCCCTAGGGTTGTCATCTGATGAAGATCATGAAAGGTTAGTGCTGCATTTAGCTGTCTGGGTTTTCGTGACATTATATGCTAGCTTGAAAAATGGGTGTCTGATTATTTCTGGCTGGGTACTCTGCTGACATAATCTAATGTTTTGCTTTCGTTGTAAAGCCTTTTTGAAATCGGACAGTGTGGTTAGATTAACGAGAGTCTTTAAAATGCTGTAAAATAGTCATATGTTTGAGAAATTGAAGTAATAGCATTTCTAAGGTATTTGAATAACGCGCCACAGGATTCCACTGGCTGTTACGTAGGTGGGACGATTTCGTCCCGCCGGCCCTAGAGAGGTTAATCTCTTTCTGTGCTCTGGAATTTTGGTGATTGACAATTTGACGTTTTATTTCTGGTTGTGAACAGGTGCCATAGTTCATCATAAGCTAATATTGACCCTGGTGAGTCCTTTGACCATGTAGATTGAAGTGTCCTGTTAGGCTCGTGTGGTTGTGACGCTGTCCAGTGTGTCAATGTAGTTTTCGTCCCCAGGAGGTTATGCCATTACCTAGCGACTAGAAGACCTTGTGAGTTTGACGCAGCGTTTCTTTAGTGGTGACTGCTTGCAATAATGTCGTTCTAACATTGACACCCTTTTCCAGAGTTGAGAATTTGCCTGTTTCTGACTACATTTTGGATGGTGTTTTGTGTGAAATCTAACAACTTTCCTGCACAATATTTCATTTAGGATTTCTTTCCCAGTTTTAAAGCTGATCTTTTGACTATTCAATTTAGGGTCAACTTGACTGCACTGGCTTTTCTCACCTGCACATTGTATGCTGTTAGTATGTGATGTAATATTCGCCTCTCTGCCCCTTCAGGTGACTGTGTCAAACAGGCTGGTGTCATCGCCCTGCTGCATCGTGACCAGCACGTATGGCTGGACGGCCAACATGGAGCGCATCATGAAGGCACAGGCCCTTAGGGACAACTCCACAATGGGCTACATGATGGCCAAGAAGCACCTGGAGATCAACCCAGACCACCCCATTGTGGAGACCCTAAGGCAGAAGGCTGACCTGGACAAGAATGACAAGGCGGTGAAGGACTTAGTCATCCTATTGTTCGAGACGGCATTGCTCTCTTCGGGCTTCAGCCTGGATGACCCCCAGACTCACTCCAACCGCATCTACAGGATGATCAAGCTGGGCCTGGGTAAGGATGCACACTCAGAACTGTTGGGAGGAAGGAAACTGTTCTCTAAAGGGTAACAAACATGGTTGACTATAATGGGGCTGTAGGCTGGGTCTAATTACTCTTCCCCTTTCAGGAATCGATGATGATGATGAAGTGATCCCTGAGGAGCCCACCTCTGCACCCGCCCCAGATGAGATCCCACCTCTAGAGGGAGATGATGACGCTTCACGCATGGAGGAAGTGGATTAAATGCTGTCTCAAACCTAACCCTATGTAGCCTCACTTTTTTTCACTTTTTTTTTTTTTTTAACTGGAGAAACCTTGTCGGTGTTCTTTTGTGGTATAACAAAATAATTCTTAACTCCTGCTGCCCAGTGGACCAGTGTTGCTCTTGTCTTGAGCCTTCAGTTAAAATTCTAGAAAAGCAGTTGATTTTGTTATAGTTAACGGTGGGCAATTCGTTCAACAAAAAAAAACGGTACCCTGTTGCACTGAGTTTTAAACTTTGGACTGGTAGCAATGTAGGGGAAATGGAACATTCCATTAGACTGACACTGGGGGTGTGGTTCTTCTGATGTGCAACTTGCTCGCTGCACTTGAGTGGACTGCAAGATTCCTTTGCCTGAATCCAGACCTGTCTGTATTGTCTTTTTTTGTTTTGCAAAAATTAAAAGACTTAAGACCTTAAATGTTCTAATTTGTCTGGACTATTAGTTTGTTCTGCCTAACATTAGAAACTGGAGGTTGATGAAATGGACCTCAAGAATGAGTCATGTCAGATTCCCATTCAAACAACCACTATGTCCCTGTTTCTTAACCTAGCCCTTCACAATATTTAGGCTTGTGGCAAAGGTACAATGCTTGTTTGAACAGTTAACACAGCAGGCTATAAACCACTACATTTAGCAGGAAAACTATACTTGTACAAATGCAGCAATTTTATGGAGTTACATGTCGTTTGAAATAATGAATCCCTAATCTGGATTTCACGTGCATGGGAAGGTCCACCCACTAGGGAGCCAGGCCCAGCCAGTCCAAATGAGTTTTCCCCAACAAAATGGGCTCTATTACAGATTAGTCAGTTTTATCTGTCAGGGGGGCTGGTCTCAGTTAAGCTGGATGTGGTGGTCCTGGGCTGGTGCGTTTACACGTGTTCTGTGGTGGTGAGGCCAATTGGCTGTATTGCTACTTTCTAAAAATGACAGGTGGGTTATGGTAGCGACATTAAATAATCTGTCAACAGCTCTGATGGACGTTCCAGCAGTCAGCATGCCAATGCAGGCTCCCTCAACTTGACATCTGTGGCCTTTTACTGTCCCCAGCACAAGGTGCTATGATCAAGCTGTTCAATCAGCTTATTGATAGGCCACACCTGTCAGGTGGATGGCTTGTATTGGCAAAGGTGAAATGCTCAAATGGATGTAAACAAATGTGCAGTGGTGGAAAAAGTCATACTTGAGTAAAAGTAAAGATGCCTTCAATAGGAAATGACTCAAATGGAAATCCCCCAGTAAGATTCTACTTGAGTTAAATGATTTGGTTTTGAATAAGTATCTAAAATAAAATTATAAGTAATTTCAAGTTCTTTATATTAAGCAAACCAGATGGTGTTTTTTTACATTTACAGATAGCCAGGGGCACGCTCCAACAGATTAGCAATTTTTTTTACATTTACGTCATTTAGCAGACGCTCTTATCCAGAGCGACTTACAAATTCTTATCCACTTTTTATTACAACACCAATATTACACTATAATACAGGGACATTCCTGTGAATACAATGATAAAATAAACCGGAAGTTCTAAGTTTCACACGTTTGAGGGATTTATAAAATTGCAACAGTTCAATGAAAACTTAAAAATAAGGAATTTTCCCCACCCCATTTACATTTGTGAATCTAATATTTGGCCAAGAGAAGCATAATGCCATTTAACATTGGTAACTTTTGGTAAACATTGGTAACTTTTGAGATTTTACACACAACCTTTCATGAATTTCAATTCATAGTTTACTAGAATGGCGGCATGAAAATAAATGTTCTATAGATTCTGAATCAGAGGAACAAAAACAAGGCACTTTGTCAAAATGGAACCTTTTGTGGAAGAAATTAACAGGGTAGATGGAAGATAATATTTTAAAATGAGTTTTTTTTTAACATTTGGGATAACTGGACAAGGTAAAAGGTAGTTGCTTTTGACCATAGCATGTGTTGGTCACTTCCAAAGCAATATATTGAATTATAATCACCTAAAATTACTTCATTAACTGCTAATTGTATCCACTTACTGTTAAATTTTTTTATCCAAAAGGTTCAAGTCATTAATTTGTCAACTTGGAAAAGTGGGAACAACCTCATAATATAACAAAGGGTTCTTAATAAGTCCAAGTAAAGGAAGTGGAATTGCTTTGCAAACCTGAAATTTATCAATGAACTCATCAAACGTAAGAAACTCCCCAGTGTTGTCTAACAAATCACATACAAAACCAAAGGCTTTTAAAAATGGATTTTCTATTAATTTTAATAACTCTATTATTCCAAATCAATGTTTTATGGGGGTGAAAAATGTGCTTGAATATCATTTTCCAGAAAAATGCAATTTGCTGGTGAAACTTATACAATTTCACAGGTAATTAACTTTATGGGCTACGTGGGACGCAAGCGTCCCACCTGCGGTACACAGCCAGTGAAAAATCAGGGCGGCAAATTCAAAAACAACAAAATGTCATAATTCAACTTTCTCAAACATACAACTATTTTACACCATTTTAAAGATACACTTCTCCTTGATGTAACCACATTGTCCGATTTCAAAAAGGCTTTACAGCGAAAGCAAAACATTAGATTATGTCAGGAGAGTACCCAGCCCAAAATAATCACACAGCCATTTTCAAAGCAAGCAAAACCACAGCTGAATGCAGCACTAACCTTTGATGATCTTCATTAGATGACACTCCTAGGACATTATGTTATACAATACATGCACGTTTTGTTCAATCAAGTTCATATTTATATCAAAAAACAGCTTTTTACATTAGCATGTGATGTTCAGAACTAGCATACCCACTGAAAACTTCCGGTGAATTTACTAAATTACTCATGATAAACGTTGACAAAATACATAACAATTATTTTAAGAATTATAGATACAGAACTCCTTTATGCAAACGCTATGTCAGATTTTAAAATAGCTTTTTGGCGAAAGCACATTTTGCAATATTCTGAGTACATAGCTCAGCCACCACGGCTAGCTAATTTGACACCCACCAAGTTTGGGGCAACATAAACTCAGAATTACTATTAGAAAAATTGGATTACCTTTGCTGTTCTTCGTCAGAATGCACTCCCAGGACTTCTACTTCAACAACAAATGTTGTTTTGGTTCCAAATAATCCATAGTTATATCCAAATACCTCCGTTTTGTTCGTGCGTTCAGGTCACTATCCGAAGGGTAACGCGCGAGCGCACTTAGAAGCATGTCAAACGCTGTTTAAAATCAATTTTGATGCTATTTTTCTCATAAAATAGCAATAATATTCCAACCGGGCAACGGTGTATTCATTCAAAGAGTGAAAGAAAAAAAATGGTGAGGTCTCGTGAACACGCACTGTCCCCAGGCAGTCCACTTACAAACTCTGCTGCTGTACTTTGCCCAGAGACAGGAGACGCGTCATTCCGCTTTCTAAAGGCTTTAGATAGCCAATGGAAGCCTTAGAAAGTGTCACGTAACAGCACAGATGCTGTAATTTCGATAGAGATGCAACAGAAGGACTACAAATTGTCAGACAGGCCACTTCCTGACTGGAATCTTCTCAGGTTTTTGCATACCATATGAGTTCTGTTATACTCACAGACACCATTCAAACAGTTTTAGAAACTTTAGAGTGTTTTCTATCCAAATCTACTAATTATATGCATATTCTAGTTTCTGGGCAGGAGTAGAAACCAGATTAAATCGGGTACGTTTTTTATCCGGCCGTGAAAATACTGCCCCCTATCCCAAACAGGTTAAATCACATTTCATTAGGAATTCAAGTCCACCAAGTTTATTAAACAGACTGTTAGGGATATGATAACACATAGAGGTAGGATTAGACAGACATCATTTCAACCATTTAAGTCTAAAAGTACCCACTAACGACTCAAAATCAATAGCATGTAAACCTTCACGATCATAGTCATTCACTAATTGAGATTTACAAATATAATGCGTTTCATTCCTCCAAATAATTCTAAATATAACAGAATTTACTTTTTTAATGTTATTAGAAGAAAGAAAAAAGGGACTGACTTGGGTAAATTATTCTAGATAAACCATCGGTCTTGGACGAAAGAATACAACCCAAAATTGAGATATTATGTTGCAGCCCCCAACTTAACAAAACTCTCATGGAATTAATCCTACTATCAATGTTTAAAGATTCTCTATCTGATTTTTTTTTTGTGATAACAATTTCAAAATATTTAACTTCCTTTTTAACAGTTATGGAGGTAATGTAGACCCTATCCTTTAGGAAAAGGGCAGTATCATCTGCAAATGGACTGAAATGTATAACTTTGACTGACATTTATATATTTATCTTTACCAAAAATATAGATCCCTTTTAAATTCTCAGATTTAAGAAATAAGAAATACGGCTAGTAAATCTGTGGCTAAAATAAATAAGAGGGGAGATTGGACAACCCTGTCTAATTCCTCTAAAAATAAAGAAATGAGGGGATGTTCCATTACTCATAGCCATTGAACTGCTAATATCATTATATATCATCAGATATAGTGTCATTTACATAAATGGATGAAATACTATTCATAGTCTGCCTACTTTTCTACAAGTTAAAGAAATAAGATGTTTTTTTCCCCTTTCTCAATCCATTTGGCCTTTGAACGGATGAAGGCACCCTGTGCCTTATTGTTGTATATGTCATCTAGTTCACATTGGCATTTAGCAAGCTCGGCTTTTTCATCTACATTTAAATCAAATCAAACTTTATTTGTCACATGCGCCGAATTTAACGTGTAGACCTTACGGTGAAATGCTTACTTACAAGCCCTTAACCAACAGTACAGTTCAAGAAAAAGTTAAGAAAATATTTACCAAATAAACTCAAGTAAAAGATAATAAAAAGTAGCACAATAAAGTAACAATAACGAGGCTATATACAGGGGTACCGGTACCGAGTCAGTGTGCGGGGGTACAGGCTAGTCAAGGTAATTTATACATGTAGGTAGGGGAGAAGTGACTATGCATAGACAATAAACTGTGAGTAGTAGCAGTGTAAAAAACAAATGGGGGGGGTTAATATCAACAATAATATCCATCTGCTTGTAGAATAGTTTCCGAGCTAGCATTTTACCAGTAGTGATGGCAAGACATCGGAAATCTGACTTTAATCATTTCTCATTTGTTAGTAGAAGAAAGAGCAGAATCAGGACAGGTCTCTCTGATAAGATCTTTAGACTGTAAACAAAATTACTCATTCTTTAAAAGAAAAGAGTTACATTTCAAGTATGCTTTAGAAAATCTGTTGTCATTATCAAAACAAAAGGAAAGAATACATTCACTTATAAGATTGGAAGATACTGACAAATAATCAATTCTAAATTTGAATTGTGTGTCGCTAGATGTAGAGTTAAACCAAGAAATGTTTTTAAAGTTTGATTCTGAGAATGCCAAACATCGGAAAGTTGAAAGTTGGGGCATAAATGTAGAATTAAGTTATTAAAACAATGGGCTGAATGCCTGGTGGGATACCTATCCAACAATAATGTTATCTGTGGAATATTTGTTTCTCAACTCAGTTAAGCCTTTACTAATAGATGTTAGCTGGAGATTGTTTTTGACCGTATGTTATAACCATAAATATTTGACCAATATCAGTGGTGTAAAGTACTTACAGTACCAGTCATACGTTTGGACACACCTACTCATTCATGCATTTCAATTAACAGGTGTGCCTTGTTAAAAGTTAATTTGTGGAATTTCTTTCCTTCTTAATGCGTTTAAGCCAATCAGTTGTGTTGTGACAAGGTAGGCATGGTATACAGAAGATAGCCCTATTTGGTAAAAGATCAAGTCCATATTACACTGCGTGCACAATTATTAGGCAAATTGTATTCCTCGGGATTAATTTTGTTGTTGAACAAACGCAATGCTCTCAGTTAATCCAAAATGTTATTGAACCTCAAACCTGAATGTTTAACAAAGGAAAAGTCAGTTTTGTCTTTCTCAGGGAAATATATAAGTGTGCACAATTATTAGGCAACTATTAGTTCGCAGAATTATTAGGCAACTAAATTACAAAAACAATTTCTCTCAACTCACTTGTTTATTCTCAATTTTTAGAGTAAGTGTAACAGATAAGTAACACAAAATGACAATTATATAACATTTTTGGCTTTTCAAAAATATTCAGTGACCAAAATAGCCACCCTTATTTTCAATAACTGCCATGAGCCTTCCATCCATGGAGTCTGCCAGTTTCTTGATCTGTTCACAATCAATTTTTGCTGAAGCAGCAACCACAGCCTCCCAAATGCTGTTCAAAAAGGTGTATTGTCTTCCATCACTGTAAATCTCACGTTTGAGAAGGGCCCACAAGTTCTCAATAGGATTTAAGTCAGGTGAGGAAGGGGGCCAGGTCATTATTCAGGTATCTTTGAGGCCCTTGCTGGCTAGCCAAGCAGTGGAGTACTTGGATGCATGTGATGGAGCATTGTCCTGCATAAAGATCATGGCCTTCTAGAATGCTGAGGACTTCTTCCTGTACCACTGTTTGACGGAAGAATCTTCCAGAAACTGGCAGTAGGTTTGGGAGTTGAGTTTCAGTCCATCTTCAACCCGAAAAGGCCCAACTACCTCATCCTCAATGATAGCAGCCCATACCAGTACCCCTCCTTCACCTTGCTGGCACCTGACTCAAAGTGGTGCCCTGTGCCCATTACTGATCCAGCCACGGGCCCACCCATTTGGTCCATCAAGAGTCACTTTCATTTCATCTGTCCATAAAACCTTTGAAAAATCTGTCTTCAGGTATTTCTTTGCCCAATCTTGACGCTTCAACTTCTGAATCTTATTCAGTGGTGGTCTTGTTTCAGTCTTATTGACCTTGGCCATGTCTCTGAGCACTTGACACCTTGTACTTCTGAACATTCCAGGTAGGTTGCAGTTCTGGAATACGGTGGCACTGGAGGATAATGGGTTCCTGGTAGTTTGACGTTTAATTCTTAAGTCTTTTGCAGTTAATTTGCGCCTTTTCTTCCCCATGCGTTTCTTGTGCCCCAGTTGACTATTCGCAACAAAACGTTTGAATGTCCGATGGTCACACCTCAATAGTTTAGCTATTTAAAGAGTGTCGCATCCGACTGAAAGGCATTCTACATTTTTGGCTTTTCAGTGTCAGTTCAATTTATTTTTTGGCCCATTTTACCTGAGGTAATGAAGATGCCAAATAATTATGGACACCTTGATATAAGGTGTTATTCACTTTCGCCACACCCTCCCTCATTACACAAATACATATCACCTGAAAATGATTAAATACAATAAGCATTCAAGTTTATATGGTTTGGAGTTCGAAAATGTGAATAGAAATAATGATAAGATCAGAATACTCACTTGCATAATAATTGTGCACGCGGTGTATGGCAAGAACAGCTCAAATAAGCAAAGAGTAACGACAGTCCATCATTACTTTAATAAGACATGAAGGTCAGTGAATCGGGAAAATATCAGGAACTTTGAAAGACTTTTGTAAGTGCAGTCGCAAAAACCATCAAGTGATATGATGAAACTTGCTCTTATGAGGACCGCCACAGGAAAGGAAGACCCAGAGTTACCTCTGCTGCAGAGGATATGTTCATTAGAGTTAACTGCACCTCAGATTGCAGCCCATACAAATGCTTCACAGAGTTCAAGTAACAGACACATCTCAACATCAACTGTTCAGAGGAGACTGTGTGAATCAGGCCTTCATGGTCGAATTGCTGCAAAGAAACTACTACTAAATGACACCAATAAGAAGAGACTTGCTTGGGCCAAGAAACATGAGCAATGGACATTAGACCGGTGGAAATCTATCCTTTGTTCTGATGCATCCAAATTGGCAATTTTTGGTTCAAAACGTTGTGTCTTTATGAGACGCAAAGTAGGTGAACAGATGATCTCCACATGTGTGATTGTGCGGGGGTGCTTTGCTGGTGATACTGTCTGTGATTTATTTAGAATTCAAGGCACACTCAACCAGCATGGCTACCACAGCATTCTGCAGCGATACGCCATCCCATCTGGTTTGCGCTTCGTGGGACTATCATTTGTTTTGCAACAGGACAACCTCCAGGCTGTGTAAGGGCCAAGAATGAGAGTGATGGTGCTGCATCAGATGACCTGGCCTCCACAATCACCCAACCTCAACCCAATTGAGATGGTTTGGGATGAATGAGTTGGACCGCAGAGTGAAGGAAAAGCAGCCAACAAGTCCACAGCATATGTGGGAACTCCTTCAAGACTGTTATAAAAGCATTCCTCATGAAGCTCATGAATGCCAAGAGTATGAAAAGCTGTCATCAAGGCAAAGGGTGGCTACTTTGAATAATCTCAAATATAAAAAAATATGCTTTGATTTGTTTAACACTTTTTTGGTTACTACATGATTCCATATGTGTCATTTCAGTGTTTTTCCAGCGGACCAGCGGACACCGTTTGTCACGAGCGGAATGAACAGTTTAAGGAGTGAGTCAAGCACAGGAGACGGAGGTCCGTGACAACAAACTTAATTTAATAAGTCCACGGGCAAGATTCATATACAGCTGGGAGCATAACAGTCAGAAAGAATGACTAAAAGAAGCTCCGCGCAAAAGGCAGACGGGGCACAGCCCGACAACCCCAATGCCTAGATAATATACGTAACACCACACGTAACAACGAACAATCCCGCACAAATCCTAGCTAAACACAGACAGACTAAATAACCCCCCCACTAATGACAAACACAAAACAGGTGCAAACAAAAACAGATATAACTAATAGACACTGAAACACAGATCGGTGGCAGCTAGTAGGCCGGCGACGACGACCGCCGAGCGCCGCTCGACCGAGGAGAGGCGCCCCCTTCTGTGGATGTTGTGACAGTACCCCTCCCCTGACGCGCGGGTCCCGCAGCGCGCCGACGCCGGCCTCGAGGACGACCCGGAAGGCGAGGCGCTGGGCGATCCGGGCGGAGGTTGTGGAAATTCCGCAACATGGCTGGATCCAGAATGTCCCTCGCCGGGACCCAGCACCTCTCCTCCGGACCGTACCCCTCCCAGTCCACGAGGTACTGTAGGCCCCCCACCCGACGTCGGGAGTCCAAGATGGCCCGGACTGTGTACGCCGGGGCCCCTCCGATGTCCAGGGGGGGCGGGGGGACCTCCCGCACCTCAGCGTCCTGCAGCGGACCAGCTACCACTGGCCTGAGGAGAGACACATGAAACGAGGGGTTAATACGGTAATATGTAGGAAGTTGTAACCTATAACACACCTCGTTTATTCTCCTCAGGACTTTGAATGGCCCCACAAATCACGGACCCAGCTTCCGGCAGGGCAGGCGGAGGGGCAGGTTCCGGGTCGAGAGCCAGACTCTATCCCCCGGGTTAAACACGGGGGCCTCACTGCGGTGGCGGTCAGCGCTCTCTTTGTGTCGTTCTCGAGCCTTCTTTATACACTCCTGGACCGCATTCCAGGTTTCCCTAGAGCGCTGGACCCATTCCTCCACCGCAGGAGCCTCTGTCTGGCTCTGTTGCCATGGCACCAGGCCCGGCTGATACCCCAACACGACCTGGAAGGGTGACAGGTTAGTAGAGGAGTGGCGCTGAGAATTCTGGGCCATCTCGGCCCAGGGTACGAACCGCGCCCACTCCCCTGGCCGGTCCTGGCAATATGACCGCAGAAACCTGCCTACATCCTGGTTAATGCGCTCTACCTGCCCATTACTCTCGGGGTGGAAACCCGAGGTCAGGCTGACCGAGACCCCCAGCCTCTCCATAAACGACCTCCACACCCTGGACGTGAACTGGGGACCCCGATCAGATACGATATCCTCGGGCACCCCGTAGTGCCGGAACACGTGGGTGAATAGGGCCTCCGCGGTCTGTAGGGCCGTAGGAAGACCGGGCAATGGAAGCAGACGGCAGGACTTCGAGAACCGATCCAGGATCGTAGTATTTCCCTGAGATGGCGGGAGATCCGTAAGGAAATCCACCGAGAGGTGAGACCAAGGTCGTTGTGGAACGGGAGGGGCTGTAATTTCCCTCGAGGCAGGTGCCTAGGAGCCTTGCACTGGGCGCACACCGAACAGGAAGAGACATAGTGTGTTACATCCTCTACCAAGGTGGGCCACCAGTACTTCCCCCTCAGGCCTCGCACTGTCCGTTCCACCCCAGGGTGACCCGAGGAGGGTAAAGTGTGGGCCCATCGGATCAAGCGATCGCGGACACCCAGCGGAACGAACTTCTGACCCGATGGACATTGAGGTGGAGTGGGTTCGAACCGACCCGCCCGCTCGATGTCCGCATCCACCTCCCACACCACCGGTGCCACCAGACAGGAAGCCGGGAGTATGGGAGTGGGATCGATGGTCCGCTCCTCGGTGTCGTAGAGACGTGACAGTGCGTCGGCCTTCCGGTTCCGAGAACCCGGAATGTACGAAAGGGTGAACTGAAACCTCATAAAGAACATGGCCCACCTGGCTTGACAAGGATTAAGTCTCCTCGCTGCCCGGATGTACTCCAGGTTACGGTGGTCGGTCCAGATGAGAAAAGGATGACGTGGCCCCTCAAGCCAATGTCTCCACACTGTCAAAGCCTTGACCACGGCTAACAACTCCCTGTCCCCCACATCATAGTTGCGCTCCGCCGGGCTCAGCTTCTTAGAAAAGAATGCGCAGGGGCGGAGCTTCGGAGGAGCGCCCGAACGCTGCGAAAGCACAGCTCCCACCCCAGCCTTGGACGCTTCCACCTCCACTATGAATGGCAAAGAGGGATCCGGATGCGCCAGCACCGGAGCGTTGGTAAACAGAACCTTCAGACGACGGAAGGCTCTGTCCGCCTCTGCCGACCACCGCAATTGCACCGGACCCCCCTTCATCAGTGAGGTAATGGGAGCTGCCACCTGGCCAAAACCCCGGATAAACCTCCGGTAATAATTGGCGAACGCCAAGAACCGCTGCACCTCCTTCACAGTGGTAGGGGTCGGCCAATTACGCACAGCCGTAACACGGTCATCTTCCATCACCACCCCTGTGGTGGAAATGCGATATCCCAGAAAAGAAACGGCTTGTTGAAAGAACTCACATTTCTCAGCCTTGACGTATAGGTCATGCTCCAGCAGCCGCCCAAGCACTTTACGCACCAGAGCCACATGCGCGGCGTGAGTAGTGGAGTAGATCAAGATGTCATTGATGTACACCACCACCCCCTGCCCGAGCATGTCCCTGAGAACCTCGTCCACAAAGGATTGGAAGACGGCGGCATTCTTTAACCCATATGGCATGACGAGGTACTCATAATGGCCCGATGTGGTACTTTTTATTTTTTTTATTTTTAAATCTTTATTTTAACAGGGAAAACAGACTGAGACCTGGATCTCTTTTACGGCTGTGCCCTGTGTAAACATGTTGACATATACAGTTTTAGGCATACAGACAAGAACATTTCAAACATACAAAACAAAGACACAATTCAACAGAAACAATCACAGATAACATCATATTGATCCTCCATAACATTTTTAAAATGGGCAAGGGACACCAGAGTGTCTAACTTAAGTTGGATCTGCAGTTTGTTCCATAAATAAGGCGCAAAGGAACTAAAGGCAGTCCTACCCAACTCTGTGGAGACCGCAGGAATCTCTAATGTAATCCACATCTGTGATCTGGTTTTAAAATTTGTATATCTAGTGGAAATTAATGATGATATATATGGAGGTAGTTTTAAAAGAAGCGCTTTATAAATAAACAAGAGAGCATGTTGCTCTCGCCTCACAGATAGAGAGGCCCAACCCACATGTTGATAAAGGATACAGTGATGAGTTTTGTAACTATCAGCCGTGATAAACCTGAGTGCACAATGGTAAATAGCATCCAGTGGTTTTAATGTGTTTGCCGATGCATGCATATAGATAATATCACCATAATCTAAAACGGACATAAAAGTAGCCTGCACAATTTGTTTTCTATTTACAAAGGACAGACAAGCCCTGTTTCTATAAAGGAACCCTATCTTGAATTTGAGCTTTTTTCCCAATTCAGTAACATGTTTTTTAAAAGAAAGCCTATCATCTAACCATACCCCTAAATATTTATATGCAGAGACCTGTTTGATTTGAGTACCATCTAAGCTAGTGATTACAAAAGTGTTTCTAACTGAGAGTTTAGACCTAGAAAAAAACATGACATTTGTTTTCTTAGCGTTTAAAACAAGTTAAACTGTAAAAGAGACCCCTGTAGTATCCTAAAATCAGACTCCAACTGCATTAAAGCTTGGTCCGCTGTTGGAGCAATAGAGTACATCACTGTGTCATCTGCATATAAATGGAATTTACAATATCTGACATCATCACCAATGTTGTTTATATAAAGTGAGAACAATAGTGGGCCAATTATTGAACCCTGAGGGACCCCTTTAAGTAACTGTAAGGAGTCAGACTTGACCCCGTCGACCATGACGGCCTGAGTTCTATCTTTAAGATAGTCATAAAACCATCGGCAGGCATCCGTGCCCACTCCTATAGATGACAGCTTACTCAAAAGGATAGCATGGTCTACAGTGTCAAAAGCTTTTGACAAATCTACAAACAACGCAGCACAGTGCTTTCTATCATCTAAGGCATTTGCAATATCATTTACAACAAGCATAGTGGCCGATGTGGTACTGTGTTTAGATCTAAAACCAGATTGATTGGTGCTAAGAATACTGTTAGCAGAAAGAAAAGACTGTAACTGTTTGTTGACTATAGATTCTAGGATCTTTGCCAGACAAGGGAGCCTAGAGATGGGTCGATAGTTATCCAAATCACTACCGTCACCTCCCTTATGTAATGGCAGAACAAAAGCTGCTTTCCACACCTTAGGGATAATTCCTGTGCTTAATGTTAGATTAAAAATGTGTGTCACTGAACCAGCAATGATAGGTGCAGCACACTTAAGTAAGAACGGGTCTAAATTGTCAGCGCCTAAGGATTTCTTAGTATCAATAGCACACAGGGCAGCTAGAACCTCTGCTTCGGTTATTTTCTGGAAACTAAAAACAGGGTTACCATTTTTCAGAGTAACGGTTGAAAAGCAAGATGAAAAATCAACTAACTGGCCAGTGCCACAATGGCCACTTTTCCTTTCAAATAAAAAACCAGCAGAGATGAAATGCTTATTAAAAGCATCACAAATATCCTTTTTTTCACTTAGGATACAGGAATCTGAGGTAATTTGCTTAGGAAGAAAAACAGCAGAATTCCCCCGTTTCAGGGAATTAACGGTTTTCCAGAATTTTGCAGGATCTCCTGCAGAATCTGTCATAGCATTAAGGAAGTAATTTGATTTTGCCTTTTTGACAGCTGCAGTACATTTATTTCTCAATTGCCTAAAAAACAGCCAATCAGCTGGAGTACCTGTTTTCCTCGCCAAGGCCCAGGCCCGATTCTTTTGCAGGAAAAGACCTGATAATTCAGGAGAGAACCAAGAACTGGTTCGGTTTCTTACTCTGTGTTTCTTAAGCGGGGCATGTTTATCAGACATAGAGGTAACAATAGAAGAGAAAAAAGCAAGGGCTGAAACCGGGTCCAGAAAGCAGCAAGTGGATAAAAACTCAGAGTGATATAAGTCAAGGGTAAAAGCTTGCTGTGAGAAATGTTTATAATTTCTCTTAGAGATTATACAGGGATCAGAGTGTTTCAGCCTGGTATCTCTAATACAAGCAATAGGGCAGTGGTCACTGATATCATTTGCAAAAACCCCACTGGCTGTGTATTTATGGGGGGTATTTGTTAGAATAATGTCTAGTAGAGTAGATTTTACTGGGTTCTTAAAGTTGGGACGGGTTGGTTTAGTTATCAGCTGAGTTAGATTTAGCTCAGTACAAATGTATTTTAATTTATCGGATACTGGTGAAAGCCAATCCAGGTTAAAATCTCCCAAAATCAGTAATTCAGAGTTTGCATAATTAGACAGTATATCAGATAATTTGCATAGAGTACAAGGAGGAGCTGAGGGGGGGGGGGGGGGGGCGATATACCCCTCCTAGAGTTAAACGAGCATTATTACCAAGTACCAAATTTAAAACTAGACATTCATATTGCTTTGGGACAGAGGTTGATGTGGACACAGAAACATTTAGGCAGCATTTTACATAAATCGCGATACCACCACCTCTACCAACTCTGTCAGCTCTATAAATATTGTACCCAATCAACTGAACATCTGAATCAGGCACAGAATCACACAGCCACGATTCAGATACAACCAATACGTCAACATTTGATTGTGAGACCAAAATTTCAATAAAGTCCAACTTTTGTATCAGGCTTCTAGCATTCAAATGAATTATTCCAATGCCATTGCTACAGGAATTCATATCAGATGGAGTATCCAAGGTAGCACCTGAAGCTGCACTGGATGAGCAATAAACCATTTTCGAGCTATTGACTGAGCTCAATTTTATGGGGACAAGATTACTACTAACAATACCTCTCTGCATGTGAGTAGTATTCGCAATACGGTGATTGGACAATAATCTAGGAATTGCAGAAAGGTTGTTAGCTGTAGTTTGTTCCATATTTGTAATTGAGGGACTAATTAATGAGACTGGGAGAGGAGCATTGAACGTAGTCTGATAGGGGAGCGTACAATCCCAAAAGTCAACCCCCGAAAATACACAACGTCAGGTATCAAAGGCTCTACATGAGGCAAGGGTAAGAGACATGTTGGTGGAGAGGATGCTGGAGCCATACCTGTTAAGATGTAAATTGTCCCGAAGAAATAGACCTGGTCGGTCTGTAAAAGCTGCAAAGTTATCCACAAATGGAATTCCCATCGTGCAGCAGTATCCCTTAAGCCAGGTGTGTAATTGGCGTATACGACTAAAAACCATATCCGTGTAGCGTGGGGATGGAAATGGACCGGAAACAACGCACTGCTTCCCAGATTCCAGCAGCGTATTTATCAATGTTTTAAAATCGTCTCTCAATTTCTCTGACTGCTGGAGTTTAATGTCATTAGACCCAACATGGACAATGACAGTTGAAGCGGCGGAGTGCTTGCTAATAAGTAGCGGTAGCATGGAATTTAGGTCAGGGATCCTAGCGCCAGGGTAGCAGAAGGTCTCAGCTTTCCGGATGGAAACGTTTCGGACCATGGATGAACCCACCACGAGAACGGAAGGACTACAGATGGGTTTACTGGGTAAATGACAGGGCCTCTCCCGGGGGATCTGCCTCCTAAGCAGGTTGAGGGGGGCTAGCAGCTGAGTCTGACGAGCTAGCGGCGGGCAAGGAGCGCAGATGAGTATGCTTGGGCACTTCCACCTGAGAGTGAGACGGCAGCAGTAGAGATGTAGCGGAGGGACCCTGTACAGTATGATTGGAGTGCACTTCCAGGTCTTCCAGGACCTCGAATCTTCTCCCCAATTGTAGCATCTCCAAAACATTTGATGGATTCCGTTTCCTGGAGTGCTTTACTCCCCGGACAGCAATCCAGGCATCCTGAGGCGGAGCAGAAGGGGTGGAACAGACCAGGCCCTTCGGTTTAGCTCCTAGCCTGGGCCATGGCTCGTTTAAGGGAACCGAATGGAGTTTCTCCTTTACAGGCTCCCCAAAAGTTGAGGTGCCGAGCCAGGGGCAGGTGACGTCGTCGATTTTGGAGGTGGTTTGTGCAACCATGGAGTCCAGGAGTTCTTCATCCTCCTTGATCTGGCGCAAGACAGATACTCTCCCCTCCAGCTCAGCGACTCTCTGGCTCAGATACTGGCTGGTGGTACATCCAGGGGTGAGCGAAGCCATGAGAGACAGGTGGTTTTGGGCCCGGAGGCTAGCAGTTAGCAGTTTGTTTTTAGCCTAAAGCCAGCTTTAAAATAAATCCTCAAATAACATTATAAAAATGGAAGTGTAGCAAAATAAAAAGGCTAGAGCTGCCGCTTTCAATTGTTCTCTGCTTCCAATTCTTAGAATAGCCTAATTGACTTTCCAGGGAAAAATTTAAAATATACGGTAATGAAAAAGTAAAAACCGTGAGGTAGTCAGGTAGCAAAGTAAGATCGGCAACAAAACGCACGTAAGCAAGTCTGCTTGCTTTGAAAATGGCTGTGTGATTTTTTTTGGCAGGGTACTCTCCTGACATAATCTAATGTTTTGCTTTCGCTGTAAAGCCTTTTTGAAATCGGACAATGTGTTTAGATTAACGAGGGTCTTGTATTTAAAATGGTGTAAAATAGTAATATGTTTGAGAAATTGAAGTTATAGCATTTTTGAGGTATTTGTATTTCGCGCCACGCGATTCCACTGGCTGTTGACTAGGTTAAAAAAACATCAAATTGATCAGAAATGCAGTGTGGACATTGTTAATGTTGTAAATGACTATCGTAGCTGGAAACGGCTGATTTTGTTTTTTTATGGAATATCTTCATTGGCGTACAGAGGCCCATTATCAGGAACCATCACTCCTGTGTTCCAATGGCCCGTTGTGTTAGCTAATCGAAGTTTAGCATTTTAAAAGGCTAATTGATCATTAGAAAACCGTTTTGCAATTATGTTAGCATAGCTGAAAACTTTTGTTCTGATTAAAGAAGCAATAAAACTGGTCTTTAGACTATTTGAGTATCTGGAGCCTCAGCATTTGTGGGTTCAATTACAGGCTCAAAATGGCCAGAAACAAAGAACTTTCTGCTGAAACTCATCAGTCTATTCTTGTTCTGAGTAATGAAGACTATTCCATGCGAGAAATTGCCAAGAAACTGAAGATCTCGTACAACGCTGTGTACTACTCCCTTCACAGAACAGGGCAAACTGGCGCTAACCAGAATAGAAAGAAGAGTGGGAGGCCCCGGTGCACAACTGAGCAAGATGAATAACTAGTTTGAGAAACAGACGTCTCACAAGTCCTCAACTGGAAACTTCATTAAATAGTACCCGCAAAACACCAGTCTCAACATCAACAGTGAAGAGGCGGCCTCTGTAACGTTACTCCGGTAACCTGCCTAAATGACTACCACCCTGTAGCACTAATGTCGGTAGCCATGAAGTGCTTTGAAAGGCTGGTCATGGCTCACGTCAACACCATCATTCCGTAAATCCTAGACCCACTCCAATTCGCATACTGCCCCAAGGCATCTGTGGAACTGTTGTTCCACAGATGACACAATATCCGTAGGACTCCACACTGCCCTTTCCCACCTGGACAAAAGGAACACCTATGTGAGAATGCTGTTCACTGACTACAGCTCAGCGTTCAACTCCATTGTGCCAACAAAGCTCGTCAGTAAGCTAAGGAACCTGGGACTAAACACCTCCCCCTACAACTGGATCCTGGACTTCCTGACGGGCCGCCCCCAGGTGGTAAGGGTAGGCAACAATACATCTGCCACACTGATCCTCAACATGGGGCCCCTTCAGGGGTGCGTGCTTAGTCCCCTCCTGTGCTCCCTGTTCACCCATGACTGCGTGGCTGACCACGACTCCAACACCAGCATTAAGTTTGGTGACGACAACGGTGGTAGGCCTGATCACGACAACAATAAGAGCCTATAGGGAGGAGGTTAGAAACCTGGCAGTGTGGTACCAGGACAACAACCTCTCCCTTAACGTGAGTAAGACAAAGGACATGATTGTGGACTACAGGAAAAGGAGGGCCGAACACACCCCATTCACATCGACGGGGCTGTAGTGGAGCGGGTTGAGAGTTTCAAGTTCCTTGGTGTCTACATCACCAACAAACTATCATTGCACCTAAATCAACCATTTATCGGGTCAAGAACTTCAAGGAGAGAGGTTCAATTGTTGTGAAGAAGGCTTCAGGGCGCCCAAGAAAGTCCAGCAAGCGCCAGGACTGTCTCCTAAAGTTGATTCAGCTGCGGGATCAGGGCACCACCAGTACAGAGCTGGGGTAAAGTAATTTTCTCTGATGAAGCCCCTTTCCGAATGTTTGGGGCATCTGGAAAAAAGCTTGTCCAGAGAAGACAAGGTGAGCACTACCATCAGTCCTGTGTCATGCCAACAGTAAAGTATCCTGAGACCATTCATGTGTGGGGTTGCTTCTCAGCCAAGGGAGTGGGCTCACTCACAATTTTGCCTTAGAACACAGCCATGAATAAAGAATGGTACCAACACATCCTCCGAGAGCAACTTCTCCCAACCATCCAGGAACAGTTTGATGACAAACACTGCCTTTTCCAGCATGTTGGAGCACCTTGCCATAAGGCAAAAGTGATAACTAAGTGGCTCGGGGAACAAAACATCAATATTTTGGGTCCATGACCAGGAAACTGCCCAGACCTTAATCCCATTGAGAACTTGTGGTCAATCCTCAAAAGGCGGGTGGACAAACAAAAACCCACAAATTCTGACAAACTCCAAGCATTGATTATGCAAGAATGGGCTGCCATCCGTCAGGATGTGGCCCAGAAGTTAATTGACAGCATGCCAGGGCGGATTGCAGAGGTCTTGAAAAAGAAGGGTCAACACTGCAAATATTGACTCTTTGCATCAACTTCATGTAATTGTCAATAAAAGCCTTTGACACTTGTGAAATGCTTGTAATTATACTTCAGTATTCCATAGTAACATCTGACAAAAATATCTAAAGACACTGAAGCAGCAAACTTTGTGTAAATGAATAGTCACACCAGCTCTGTCAGGAGGAAGGGCAAAAATTCACCCAACTTATTGTGGGAAGCGTGTGAAAGGCTACCCGAAAAGTTTGACCCAAGTTAGACAATTTAAAGGCAATGTTACCAAATACCATGTGTCGTGTCTTTGGCTATGCCGGATTAAGTGATATGACATGCTAACTTATAAAATTATTTCTCTGTAATTAATATTACCTGATTAAGCTAATCATGTAAATGTAATTAACTAGAAAGTCGGGGCACCACAGAAGAACGTTTATAGAGCTGTTATCCTCTGAATAAACTCTTAAAATACTTAGTAATATTTTACATCGATAGCAGTCAATCTTAACCCGTATGTTGTTTCAGTCTCATCATGAAAGTTGTAATTCTTGGTTATCTGCACGAACCCAGTCTTTACTAAAATCATCCATACATCAATTGTCTTAAAATCATTTATTTACTACACTAAGTAATTAACAGAAAACATACAAACATTAATTATCGTCACCAAGGATTGGCATAGTAATGTGCCCTACTGGCTAACAAGCATGGCTGGTCTGTTAGACAATGGGTCATAAAACGGTAAGCTGAGAAGTTACACAGAGTTCATTAATATTAACAATTGGCAATTGAAGGCTCACTCATTCGGGAACGTTTGCAATCAATATATATTTACGCTCATGTGTCGTCGGGATTCTTGTTGGAGAGTTTTGTTCTGATGGAGAGTTTGTCAGCGTTCTCTCTCTCTCTCGGTTAGAATGGATCTGTCAGAGCGACATTCATGAATGTCGTCATAGAATGGATGTGGTTGGTCTTCGCGTTCAATGATATAATTTACTTAGCTGCAGACTAATAATTAATATCAAAGACTTGTTCTTATTCTGTCGATATCGATAGTCTAAAAGTTAACCACGTGGTATGGTTCACTTTCAGTAGAATACTTGGCTGGTCAAACCTATGGGCCAAACTCACGATGGAGTGTAGGCCTGGTCTCTAGAAATGTAAATCAGGGGGTCTTTTATAGTACCCAGAGAACAGGCTTGTCAAATGACGCCTGGTCCTGTATGTGTCCCTGGGGGCGTGCCTATGACTGAGCTAGACTTGGTTACAGAAATATAATTCTATCACATTAACATCAGTACATAGCATCTCAATGTATTACAAATAGCTTTATCCTTAATAATACATTGTATACACCCATGTGGATTCAGTCTCATCGCTGAGGCTATCATGTAGACCGTTTTAGGGTAATATGGCTATATTGTCTCTTCTGAGTATCACAAAATTGTACCAAGCGGATCAGTTCGTAGCTGGAGTCTTCATCAATCTTCCATATCTTCTCCAGAACACACATGTCGCTAGGTTCTCCAATTCTATGAGTTGGAAGAATTTCCTTTGTCTCTCTATGAAACATGTTGTAGTAGATTCTCCTCTTGGAATTTTTACAACCCTGGGTTGGGGGGGAAGGTAGGTTGGGTGATGGTACAAAGGGGAGGGGGTCAACTGTCCTTCCTGTACCCAAAGAGGCCAACGTCATGACACATGTGAGTGTATGTAAACTTCTGACCCACTGGGAATGTGATGAAAGAAATTTAAGCTGAAATAAATAATTCTCTCTACTATTGTTCTGACATTTCACATTCTTAAAAAAAGTGGTGATCCTAACTGACCTAAGACAGGGAATTTTTACTTGGATTAAATGTCAGGAATTGTGAAAAACTGAGTTTCAATGTATTTGGCTAAGGTGTATGTAAACTTCCGACTTCAACTGTATGTTCTTACTGGTCCTAGACTATGGCGACGTCATCTATATGAATGGATCTGCCACTTCATTAAAGCCTTTAGATGCATTTGATCATAGAGCACTTTGTTTTATTATGGGTACAAGTTCAGTACACATCCCTGCATTCTCTATCTTAAAGTATGAGGTCGTGACCTCTGAGGTCACGTAGGTCAATTCATTGCTCTATTTGCCTTTATAAAGCTCTTTGACACTGTAAACTCCCTCTGTAGCTAACATCTACAATAACTCTGACTCGTACGTCTAATGGTTATCATACACAGTTTCAGAGACTGTTAGCTCTGGAAATTCCTTTGGTCTGTATAGAGTTAGGTTCATCAGCTCTTTGCACCTTACTTGTGGAATAATCTCAAAGGTTCTCTAAACGTTGATGTTTTGGTGTCTCTAGGTTAATCTCTAGACTGCTGAATGAGGCCTGTTACAACTTACTTACAAAAGCTTTAAAGGAGTTTGTGAAGCCATTCAGTCATGGATGTATGTAAACCCTATTTAACACTTATTGCTTGCTACCGACGACTACTGATTCATCCCTGTTACACCTTCTTGATGTGATGGTTCTCTATGTCTGTACATGTTTATTATCCACATAATGTGAATAGTGTTCTCCAGAAAGTTATTACCTCCCTAAACCTGAATGTGAAATTACCTTTATGATTTTTCTTACCACTATTACTTTCTAATCCCCCTCTTTCAAAATCCCCACCATGAAGAAATCTTTAACATTCATGAACCTTCAATATATTTATCCCTAAACTACCCTTAATAACTACTGTCTGGTGTTATTCTCAATTACCTTACTGCAAATATCAACATTTTATACATAGCTAAATACAATGTTGGAGATAGTTTTCATGTCTTTGGTTATGCAAACATTTGTTTATTAGATTATATTTCTCATTAAGAATAATATTGTTTTAATTCTATATGGAGCATGGCTTGCTTTGGTCATGTGTTCTGCTTTGGGTCAATGATTTTAATTACAAAATAGCAATTATGTTCTCATCTCAATTACTTAGAAGTGCATGTGGTCCCACCCCCTCCCATGTGTGCCCTGGTGCATATTTGGTAGCCCATATACATTCAGGATGTAAGGCTTACTAGATAAGACATATGTTAGGAAGACCTGGTTGTAACAAAAACAAATAAAACATTTAAAAATAAAACAGCACACATATTTTCACCTATGTTTTATTTGGGTCTTTTTAATGTACCACCTTGATTGGCTCCAGACATTGGAAGCTCAGTGCATATCCAAAGAAAAATAATGCACTTCAACCATTGATGGATGGTGACAAAAATAATGACATTACCAGTAGTCATGTTAAGGGTTTCAATGTTTTATTGGTGGAGTTTATGGATTTGCATGTGGCTGTGCATTATGTGATGCCTGATAGGAAAGAGGATCTGATCGTGCCTATTAGTGTTATTGATCAATTCTTGATCCAAGACATACATCTGCTTGCATTGCTTGGTAGTGTATTAGCATGGTATGAGACAACATAAATAATACAATTTAATAAAATAAAAATAAACACTATTATCCAAAATTGAGACATGAATAAAACAATAACAAAATATTTCAGAATGTCCTGTTTTCAGTATAGAATGACATGTATACAGATTATATTAATCTTTAGTAGATAGGATACTCAGTGTGTTAGTCCAAGAAACATTAACTATATAGTTGTTTTATGTTTGTAAAACCTTGAAATTAACACATTAAGAAGTGATTTTGTAACATTTTTGAATGGGTAATCGTATCAAATATATATCATTCATTGTATGTTTGAATTAGCGCTCATATAAACTGTTTTCGTCATTGCCTTGTAAAGACATTCTTGTAAGTTGGAGCTACTGTACGTGATTTATATGGGGCTGCTGTACAGATCTAAAAATCTAAGACCCATCAATGCATATATATTTTTTTACCTTTATTTAACTAGGCAAGTCAGTTAAGAACACATTTTTATTTTCAATGACTGCCTAGGAACAGTGGGTTCAGGAGCAGAACAACAGATTTTTACCTTGTCAGCTCGGGGATTCGATCTTGCAACCTTTCAGTTACTAGTCAAACGCTCTAACCACTAGGCTACCTGCCGCCCCGAAGCACAGCATCTCGGAAACACTCCCTAGAAGTCATAAATATAGGAATAAAACTAGAGAGGAACCATGCTCTGAGGGCTGTGCTGAGTGGACTTTTAAGAGTACATGTGCCCCTAATTGTTATTCAAGATGTTCCAACCTTCGTAGATGACCATCAGGGTCATTCATATATTAACCAGGGTGGTTATAGAGTGGGCAAAAGTTCAACACTCAGAAGTCAATGTCATGTCTTTTTCAAGGCCTGATGGAGAAAGAGAGAGAGGATCTATTAAACAAAGTTATGACAGATGCACACTGTGTAACACATTAATAATTCCCTAGAAATTGGATGTCATTGTCTTTCAGAACTGTTGCAATACAAAATGTTGAAATGTTGTTAAATATTTGTTACTTTGGTATACATTGAGAGAGGTAGTAGAGAGAGTAATATTACACAATTAAATAATAGATCATCACTCACACATACAGTCATAGTTGTTCATAGTTTCTTATCATAGTTTGATCCTAGTTTGTCATAGTTTCTAATTATCGTTTCTAATATAGTTTCTAGTCAGAGGTTTGATATAATAAGAGGGCAGAACCTTCGTGATACCCTAAGAGGGCAGAACCTATTGTTTAAAAACTGTGTTTTTATTCATAATGGCTACTGTTCAAGCCTTCATTTTTAAAAACATACAGGTCAATGAAAACAATTATGACACATCATTCTTAAATAATATATATCTATATACAAACATCACATTGAATATTTAACTCACCTTCAAAAAGCTCCATTAGGAAGGAAGGATTCCCAGATTATAATTTAGCTGTTCTGTATTCATGCTGTTCTGGGCTGATGGCTGTTGGAGAGGGGCAGTTGAGTGAGCTGGAGCCTTTTATGGCCCTGCCTCTGGGAGCCTGTTAACTTGTGACATGATGAGAGAGTGAAAGAGATATTTTACACGCACACACACATACACACACACACACACACACACACACACACACACACACACACACACACACACACACACACACACACACACACACACACACACACACACACACACACACACACACAGACAGAGTGTCACGTCCTGGCCAGTATAAGGGTTAATTGGTATTGTAGTTTGGTCAGGACGTGGCAGAGGGTATTTGTTTTATGTGGTTCAGGGTGGTGTTTTGGGAAAAGGGCGTTTGATTTAGTATTTCCGGGTTTTTTGGTTTATGATCTATGTCTAGTTTAGGTAGTCTGTGTTTCTATGGTTGATTTATTGGGGTTGGGACTCTCAATTGAAGGCAGGTGTTTTCTCTTTGCCTTTGATTGAGAGTCCCATATATTAGGGTGTGTTTGTGATTTGTGGGAGATTGTTTTTGCATTGCGTGTTTTGTTAGCCTGCAAAACTGTCATTTGTCGTGCTTATTGTTTTCTTGTTTTTCCGTGTTCAACGTTTGTAAATAAATTAAGAAAATGAACACCAACTCTGCTGCATATTGGTCCACCTTTTCGGACGACGATTTCGCTATATCGTCCTCCGACGAAGAAAGCCGTGACAGAATCTCCCACCTAACCAGGACCAAGCAGCAGAGGAAGGAGCAGTGGGATTATGAGTTGGACTATGTGGAGAGATGGACATGGGAGCAGGTTATGGCCGGAGAAGGCCCATGGAGTATGGCTGGTAAGGACCGGGAACGTTTCCGAGGTTCAAGACTGGCGTTGAAGCACGAGAGGCACCCACAATAATTTTTTTGGGGGTGCACACGGGTAGTTTGGCTAGGCATAGGAAGAGCCGGAAGCCAGCTACCCGTGGTTATATGGAGGAGCGTATGAGGTGGAGAGCGCCATGTTTCGCTGAGGAGCGCACTCTCACCCATACGCACGCACATTCCGGTGCACGTTATTCCAGCCCCTCGCAGGTGCCGTGCTAGAGCGCATCTGGTCGCCGGTACGCCTCCGAGGACCAGGCTACCCAACTCCCGCTCTACGCACGGCTACCATCAGGCCCCTGCACAGCCCAGTCTGCCCTGTACAAGCACCCCGCTCGTACAGGGCTACTAGTTCCATCCAGCCAAGACAGGTTGTGCAGGAGGTAAGATCAAGACCGACTGTGCGCCTCCATAGCCCTGGGTTTCCAGCTCCTGTCTCTTGTGCGGACCCGGAAGTGCGTCAACCCAGTCCGACTCGTCCTGTTCCCGCTCCCTGCACTAGCCTGGAGGTGCGTGTTCACAATCTGGTACGCCCAGTACCAGCACCACGCACCAGGCTTCAAGTGCGTAAACCCAGCCTCGCCAGTCAACAGTCACCAGAGCTGCCCGCCAGTCAACAGTCACCAGAGCTGCCCGCCAGTCAACAGTCACCAGAGCTGCCCGCCAGTCAACAGTCACCAGAGCTGCCCGCCAGTCAACAGTCACCAGAGCTGCCCGCCAGTCAACAGTCGTCAGAACTGCCGGAGTGGCCAGACTGCCCTGAACTGCCGGAGTGGCCAGACTGCCCTGAACTGCCGGAGTGGCCAGACTGCCCTGAACTGCCGGAGTGGCCAGACTGCCCCGAGCTGCCGGACTGCCCAGACTGCCCCGAGCTGCCGGACTGCCCAGACTGCCCTGAGCTGCCGGACTGCCGAGACTGTCCCGAGCTGCCGGACTGCCCAGACTGCCCCGAGCTGCCGGACTGCCCAGACTGCCCCGAGCTGCCGGACTGCCCAGACTGTCCCGAGCTGCCGGACTGCCCAGACTGTCCCGAGCTGCCGGACTGCCCAGACTGTCCCGAGCTGCCGGACTGCCCAGACTGTCCCGAGCTGCCGGACTGCCCAGACTGTCCCGAGCTGCCGGACTGCCCAGACTGTCCCGAGCTGCCGGACTGCCCAGACTGTCCCGAGCTGCCGGACTGCCCAGACTGTCCCGAGCTGCCGGACTGCCCAGACTGTCCCGAGCTGCCAGACTGCCCAGACTGTCCCGAGCTGCCAGACTGCCCAGACCTGCCCCGAGCTGCCAGACCGCCCCGACAGCCTGGAACGGCCAGAACCGGAGCCACCTCCAGAGATAGGTGGGTTGGGGAGGGGGGGTGTAGCACAGTGCCGTCGTTGACGGCAGCCACCCTCCCTTCCCTCCCTTTAGTAGGGGGGAATTTTTCTTTTGGTGTTGTTTGGGGTTATTTTTGTTAAGGTGCTTCTGGGGTTAGCACCTTTAAGGGGGGGGGGGGTACTGTCACGTCCTGGCCAGTATAAGGGTTAATTGGTATTGTAGTTTGGTCAGGACGTGGCAGAGGGTATTTGTTTTATGTGGTTCAGGGTGGTGTTTTGGGAAAAGGGCGTTTGATTTAATATTTCCGGGTTTTTTGGTTTATGATCTATGTTTAGGTAATTCTATGTCTAGTCTAGGTAGTCTGTGTTTCTATGGTTGATTTATTGGGGTTGGGACTCTCAATTGAAGGCAGGTGTTTTCTCTTTGCCTTTGATTGAGAGTCCCATATATTAGGGTGTGTTTTAGTTTGGGATTTGTGGGAGATTGTTTTTGCATTGCGTGTTTTGTTAGCCTGCAAAACTGTCATTTGTCGTGCTTATTGTTTTCTTGTTTTTCCGTGTTCAACGTTTGTAAATAAATTAAGAAAATGAACACCAACTCTGCTGCATATTGGTCCACCTTTTCGGATGACGATTTCGCTATATCGTCCTCCGACGAAGAAAGCCGTGACACAGAGAGAGCCTTATATTTCATTAAAAGTAAATTACATTTGAAAACCCTTTATTTCTTAAAAAATGTTACTACCAACATTTAAACATATTACTATTATTAAAAGTTTAATATGCAATATTAAAATATATCTCTGTTTTTTTACTAAACCTTTATATATATATATATATATCATACATATTATTATCACACATTACTACAAAATATATATTTAAAATGTATCGTTATTTTTAATTGTTGGAAAGACAGATATTAATGTCTTAGAAAAGAAGGCCTCGGGAAGGTCTGTCTGTCTGTCATCCCATAGCTTGTAACCTGGCACCAGGCCTCACACATACCCCAAGGGGGGGAGAGAGACAGCGATTTCATTCAGTGAAGGTAAATCACAATACACTAAATACACTACAATACACAATACACTAAATCACAATACATTACTAGAATTGGTCTAGGGGCCATGTTTTCTGTGGTTTATCTGTGTTAGACTTGTCATAGGACAATCACTAAACCCTAAACCTCAACAAAATCTTGTAATAAATAATGTGGAAATTGAGAAAGTTGAGATGACTAAACTGCTTGGAGTAACACTAGATTGTAAACTGTCATGGTCAAAACATATTGATGCAGTAGTAGCTAAGATGGGGAGAAGTCTGTCTTTAATAAAGCGATGCTCTGCCTTCTTAACAACACTATCAACAAGGCAGGTCCAACAGGCCCTAGTTTTGTCGCACCTTGACTACTGTTCAGTCGTGTGGTCAGGTGCCACAAAAAAGGACTTAGAAAAATTGCAATTGGCTCAGAACAGGGCAGCACGGCTGGCCCTTGGATGTACACAGAGAGCTAATATTAATAATATGCATTTCAATCTCTCCTGGCTCAAAGTGGAGGAGATTGACTTCATCACTACTTTTATTTAGTGGGCAGTATTTTCACGGCCGGATAAAAAACGTACCCGATTTAATCTGATTATTACTCCTGCCCAGAAACTAGAATATGCATATAATTATTAGCTTTGGATAGAAAACACTCCAAAGTTTCTAAAACTGTTTGAATGGTGTCTGAGTATAACAGAACTCATTTGGCAGGCAAAAACCTGAGAAGATTCCTTACAGGAAGTGCCCTCTCTGACAAGATCTTGTTCTTCTTGTCTCTGTTTATTGAAGACTGAGGATCTTTGCTGTAACACTTCCTACGGCTCCCATAGGCTCTCAGAGCCCGGGAAAAAGCTGAATGATATCAAGGCAGCCCCAGGCTGAAAAACATTTGTGCGTTTGGCAAGTGGTCTATCAGCGGACAATGGGACTCATGCTCGTGCACGAGACGACACCATGTTTTTATTCTATCGTCTTTGAACGGATACAACGACTCCCGGTCGGAATATTATCGCTTTTTTACGAGAAAATGGCATAAAAATTGATTTTAAACAGCGGTTGACATGCTTCGAAGTCCGGTAATGGAATATTTAGAATTTTTTTGTCACAAAATTTTTTGTCACGAAATGCGTCGTGCTCGTAACCCTTCTTTACCATTCGGATAGTGTCTTGAACGCACGAACAAAACGCCGCTGTTTGGATATAACTATGGATTATTTGGGACCAAACCAACATTTGTTATTGAAGTAGAAGTCCTGGGAGTGCATGCTGACGAAGACACCAAAGGTAATAACATTTTTCTTATAGTAAATATGACTTTGGTCAGGGCTAAACTTGGTCGGTGTCTAAATGGCTAGCCGTGATGGCTGGGCTATCTACTGAGAATATTACAAAATGTGCTTTCAACGAAAAGCTATTTTAAAATCGGACATATCGAGTGCATAGAGGAGTTCTGTATCTATAATTCTTAAAATAATTATGTTTTTTGTGAACGTTTATCGTGAGTATAGTAAATTCACCGGAAGTTTGCGGGGGGTATGCTAGTTCTGAACGTCACATGCTAATGTAAAAAAGCTGTTTTTTTATATAAATATGAACTTGATTGAACAAAACATGCATGCATTGTATAACATAATGTCCTAGGGTTGTCATTTGATGAAGATCAAAGGTTAGTGCTGCATTTAGCTGTGGTTTTGTTTTTTGTGACATTATATGCTAGCTTGAAAAATGGGTGTCTGATTATTTCTGGCTGGGTACTCTGCTGACATAATCTAATGTTTTGCTTTCGCTGTAAAGCCTTTTTGAAATCGGACAGTGTGGTTAGATTAACGAGAGTCTTGTCTTTAAAATGCTGTAAAATAGTCATATGTTTGAAAAATGGAAGTTTTCGGATTTTAGAGGAGTTTCTATTTCGCGCCACGCCCATCATTGGATATTGGAGCAGGTGTTCCGCTAGCGGAACGTCTAGATGTAAGAGGTTTTAAGGTTTCGAGGCTGACGTTTGGCAACTCGAACCTTCAGCTACCTCAACAGATTTTCGATGGGATTAAGGTCTGGAGACTGGCTAGGCCACTCCAGGACCTTAATGTGCTTCATCTTGAGCCACTCCTTTGTTGCCTTGGCCGTTTGTTTTGGGTCATTTTTATGCTGGAATACCCATCCACGACCCATTTTCAATACCCTGGCTGAGGGATGGAGGTTCTCACCAAAGATTTGATGGTACATGGCCCCGTCCATCGTCCCTTTGATGCGGTGAAGTTGTCCTGTCCCCTTAGCAGAAAAACACCCCCAAAGCATTATGTTTCCACCTCCATGTTTGACGGTGGAGATGGTGTTCTTGGGGTCATAGACAGCATTCCTCCTCCTCCAAACACGGCGAGTTGAGTTGATGTCAAAGAGCTCCATTTTGGTCTCATCTGACCACAACACTTTCACCCAGTTGTCCTCTGAATCATTCAGATGTTCATTGGCAAACTTCAGACGGGCATGTATTCTTGAGCAGGGGGACCTTGTGGATGCTACAGGATTTCAGTCCTTCACGGCGTAATGTGTTACCAATTGTTTTCTTGGTGACTATGTTCCCAGCTGCCTTGAGATCATTGACAAGATCCTCCCGTGTAGTTCTGGGCTGATTCCTCACCGTTCTCATGATCATTGCAACTCCACGAGGTGAGATCTTGCATGGAGCCCCAGGCCGAGGGAGATTGACAGTTCTTTTGTGTTTCTTCCATTTGCGAATAATCGCACCAAATGTTGTCACCTTCTCACCAAGCTGCTTGGAGATGGTCTTGTAGCCCATTCCAGCCTTGTGTAGGTCTACAATCTTGTCCCTGACATCCTTGGAGAGCTCTTTGGTCTTGGCCATGGTGGAGAGTTTGGAATCTGATTGATTGATTGCTTCTGTGGACAGGTGTCTTTTTTATAGGTAACAAGCTGCGGTTAGGAGCACTCCCTTTAAGAGTGTGCTCCTAATCTCAGCTCGTTGCCTGTATAAAAGACATCTGGGAGCCAGAAATTTTTCTGATTGAGAGGGGGTCAAATACTTATTTCCCTCATTAAAATGCAAATCAATTTATAACAATTTTGACATGCGTTTTTCTGGATATTTTTGTTGTTATTCTGTCTCGCACTGTTCAAATAAACCTACCATTAACCTCTCTAGGGGAGGTGGGACGAAATCGTCCCACACTACTCAACAGCCAGTGACAAATCAGAGCGCCAAATTTAAAACCACAAAATGTCATAATTCAAAGTTCTCAAACATAGCACTATTTTACACCATTTTATAGATACACTTCTCCTGAATCGAACCACGTTGTCCGATTTCCAAAAGGCTTTACAGCGAAAGCAAAACATTAGATTATGTTAGGAGAGTACATAGACACAAATAATCACACAGCCATTTTCCAAGCAAGCATACATGTCACATAAACCCAAACCACAGCTAAATGCAGCACTAACCTTTGAGGATCTTCATCAGATGACACTCCTAGGACATTATGTTATACAATACATGCATGTTTTGTTCAATCAAGTTCATATTTATATAAAAAAACAGCTTTTTACATTAGCATGTGATGTTCAGAACTTGCATACCTACCAAAAACTTCCGGTGAATTTTAGCTTTTCGGCGAAAGCACATTTTGCAATATTCTGAGTACATAGCTCGGCCATCACGGCTAGCTAATTTGACACCCACCAAGTTTGGGACAACCTAAACTCATTACTATTCGAAAAATTGGATTACCTTTGCTGTTCTTCGTCAGAATGCACTCCCAGGACTTCTACTTCAACAACAAATGTTGTTTTGGTTCCAAATAATCCATAGTTATATCCAAATAGCTCCGTTTTGTTAATGCGTTCAGGTAACTATCCAAACGATGACGCGCGAGAGCATTTCGTGACAAAAAAATTCAAATTATTCCATTACCGTACTTAGAAGCATGTCAAACGCTGTTTAAAATCAATGTTTATGCTACTTTTCTCGTAAAATAGCGGGCAACGTTGTATTCATTCAAAGGCTGAAAGAAAAAAATGGAGAAGTCTCGTGAACGCGCATCTCAGTCTCACTGTCCCCAGGCTGACCACTCACAAACAGAGCTGCTGTACTTTGCCCAGAGACAGCAGACACCCCATTACACTTTCTGGCGGCTTTGGAGAGCCAATGGAAGCCTTAGAAAGTGTCACGTTACAGCACAGATGCTGTATTTTCAATAGAGATGCAACAGAAGGACAACAAATTGTCAGACAGGGCACTTCCTGTATGGAATCTTCTCAGGTTTTGGCCTGCCATATGAGTTCTGTTATACTCACAGACACCATTCAAACAGTTTTAGAGACTTTAGAGTGTTTTCTATCCAAATCTACTAATTGTGCATATTCTAGTTTCTGGGCAGGAGTAGTAACCAGATTAAATCGGGTACGTTTTTTTTATCCGGCCGTGAAAATACTGCCCCCTATACCACAACAGGTTAAAATTATAGACTGATCCTTTCTTTGTCAGTGGGCAAAGGTACAAAATCAGCAGGGGATGAAATACTTTTTTCCCCCACTGTAGGTTTGGGTTATAGGGTGTCTAATTGTTACATTTTTTTCAATATGGGTGACTTAAAATAGCCTGTTTTGTTTTTGTACAGACATCGCACCCTCACCTGAGAAGTTGAAATCAAAGGGAGAGAAATTGGGAATTGAATAACTGCAGTTGACATGGCTAAGTAAATGGAAGAATACTCTTATTGCAATTTGGATGGCTCTTAAAAGAGCCCTTGGTTGTGCATAGTGTAGTCTATGGTGTTGCCAGGGAACAGGGAGCTGCAGATCCCCTCCTGGTCCTCGTGTCCATCTTCATGAAGTTATGCAGAACACAGGTAGCCTTCACACTCCTGAATTCCTCCAGGAGGCCGTCCCAGATGGCCCTGGTCACTCAACCTTGCAGTGCCCTACAAGGTAACTGTAGGCAATCGTTTTGAAGGAATCTCCAGTTACAGGGCATCTATCTGTAGGAATATGGAAGATAATGTCATTATTAGACTTTTACATCACCAGGTCATTGTGGATTACTAAAGTATAATATCCCTTATAACAAATCATGATAACATTGGATAGATAGATGCATGTGCACACACATGTGCATGTGTAGCATGTGACAACAGCAGGATCTTATTAAGGATAGCATAGCAAATGAATACATAAATACCACTTGAAGCTGATAATGAGTTGATCATTTGAATTAGTTGTGCAATGCTAAGACAAAAACAAAAATGTGCACCCCTTTGAGTCCCCAGGACTGGGAATCACTGCTCTTCATTGGGACCTCTTCATCTGCAGACAGGGTTTCACAGCTCTCTGTATCTGAGGACAGAAAACCTAACAAGAAACAGACTTCATTATACTCAAATTAGACCGCACTGAATATGATGTTACAATTATCTCTGTCCACACTTCTAGAGACTGGAACTACACAAAAGTACTTGCCCTATCCAGAACAGCCTACTCTCTTTTAACAAATGAATGTCTACCGTGCCTGTCTCTCACTCTATGAACGGTCACTGCTATCCAGATTCCTTGCGACGTACCTACCCTGAGGAGATGGGAATCCCATTGGGCAATGAATGGAGGAATGGTCAGTTCCTTGGGACGTCCCTACCCTAAACACTAACTCTAATCTTTTCCTTATCCTAACCTAAACCATAACCCTTACCCTAACCTTAACCTTTACCATTTTAAATGTCAACTTCAAATGGGGTAGGGACGTCTCCACCCCTGACACGTAAAGGTGGTACCCTAGGAAAGAGACGGACTGTTGGAAGAACAGACATTTCTCAGCCTTGACGTACAGGTCATGCTCCAACAGTCAACCAAGCACCCTGCGCACCAGAGACACATGCTCGGCGCGTGTAGCGGAGTATATCAGAATGTCATCGATATACACCACTACACCCTGCCCGTGCAGGTCCCTGAAAATCTCGTCTACAAAGGATTGGAAGACTGCTGGAGCATTCATCAACCCGTATGGCATGACGAGGTACTCATAGTGCCCAGAGGTGGTATTAAATGTCGTCTTCCACTCATCCCCCTCCCGGATACGCACCAGATTGTAAGCGCTCCTGAGATCCAATTTTGTGAAGAAGCGCGCACTGCATTGACTCAATCGCATTCAATCGCACACTACACCTGTAGTGGTCGATCAGGGCCCGCTCATTCCATCCCGTGCCGGCGGCCAGAGTTCAAAAGTCCAGTGCAAAGTCTTGTGCGCTCCTCATCCCGTCTGAGATTAAACATGCTTTTCCCCCGCCGGTCTCCCTTCAGGTGGATGATCGAAACCGCCCGGAAGTGGCAGATGAAATCTTCATAGTTATCTAATGTCGCTCCTTCCCTTCCCCAGACGGCGTTGGCCCATTCAAGTGCTTTCCCAGATAGACAGGAGATGAGGGCGTTCACACTCTCGCATCCCGAAGGAGCCGGGTGGATGGTTGCCAGGTAGAGCTCCAGCTGGAGTAGGAACCCCTGGCACCCAGCAGCCATCCCATCACGTTCCCTCGGGAGCGCGAGCCGAATCCCACTGGGTCCAGGTGAAGGATGTTGTGGAAGCTGGGGTGATGATGATGGGGTTGCTGGAAAACCCCCTCTCTCCCATCGCTCCATGGTTTGCAGCACGCGATCCATGGCTGTGCCGAGACTTTGCAACATAGTCGTGTGCTGCTGGACGCGCTCCTCCACAGGTAGAGGAGGGCTGTGTGCACCTGTTGACTCCATTGGTTTGGGTGTGTGTTTCTGTCAAAAGTCTAGGTGATGCGGGTAAGGCGGAGTCAGGCGCAGAACACAGAGATGAGTAATAACCGTAACTTTACTCAAAAACAATATTCATGAAGGGGATAAATAATCCAGGTCACAATACGAGACAACTTGACAATATCAAACACGCACAAAACCAAGGGAGAAACCAGAGGGTTAAATAGGGAACAATGATTATGGAATGGAAACCAGGTGTGTATAATGAAGACAAAACAAATCGAAAGTTAAATGTGGATCGGTGGTGACTAGAAAACCGGTGATGTCGACCGCCGAACACCGCCCGAACAACTGTGACAACTAGCCACAGAAATTGCAGCCCAAATAAATGCTTCAGAGTTTAAGTAACAGACACATCTCAACATCAACTGTTTAGAGGAGACTGCGTGAATCAGGCCTTCATGGTCAAATTGCTGCAAAGAAACCACTACTAAAGAACACCAATAAGAAGAAGAGACTTGCTTGTGGGCAAGAAACACAAGCAATTGACATTAGACCGGTGGAAATATGTCCTTTGGTCTGATGAGTCCAAATGGGAGATTTTTGGTTCCAACTGCCATGTCTTTGTGAGACGCAGAGTGCATGTGTGGTTCCAACTGTGAAGCATGGAGGAGGAGGTGTGATGGTGCTTTGCTGGTGACACTGTCAGTGATTTACTTAGAATTCAAGGCACACTTAACCAGCATGGCTACCACAGCATTCTGCATCCCATCTGGTTTGTGCTTAGTGGGACTATCATTTATTTTTCAAAAGGACAATGACCCAAAACACACCTCCAGGCTGTGTAAGGGCTATTTGATCAAGGAGAGTGATGGAGTGCTGCATCAGGTGACTTGGCCTCCACAATCACCCGACCTCAACCCAATTGAGATGGTTTGGGATTATTTGGACTGCAGAGTGAAGGAAAAGCAGCTAACAAGTGCTCAGCATATGTGGGAACTCCTTCAAGACTGTTGGAATAGCATTCCTCATGAAGCTGGTTGAGATAATGCCAAGAGTGTACAAAGCTGTCATCAAGGCAAAGGGTGGCTACTTTGAAGAACCTCAAATATAAAATATAATTTGTTTTGTTTATCACTTTTTTGGTAACTACATGATTCTATACATGTTATTTCATAATTTTGATGTCTTCACTGTTATTCTACAATGTAGAAAATAGTAAAATAAAGAAAAACCTTTGAATGAGTAGGTGTGTCAACTCTTAACTGGTACTGTATAAACATACATACAAAAGTGTGTTTTGTCTTATATTTAATTATTGACAGCCAGTAGACACCATGTTTAGATTGGAGAAGACGATGTATTTAACACATTTAAGTTGTAAAATGTAAGTTGTTTTCGGGTAGGCGATGAGCAAACTTGTCCAACAAAAATATAGGATATACAGTGCATTCGGGAAGTATTCAGACTGTTTGACTTTTTCCCACATTGTTTTACATTATAGCCTTATTCAAAAATCGATTAAATTGTTTTTTCCCCCTCATCTATCTACATGCAGTACCCCATAATGACAAAGCCAAAACACGATCTGAAAAACATCCCCACAGCATGATGCTGCCACCACCATGCTTCACCGTAGCGATTGTGCCAAGTTTCCTCCAGATGTGACGCTTGGCATTCAGGCCAAAGAGTTCAATCTTGGTTTCATCAGACCAAAGAATTTGAGAGTCTTTATGTGCCTTTTGACAAACTCCAAGCGAGCTGTCATGTGCCTTTTACTGAGGAGTGGCTTCTGTCTGGCCATTCTACCATAAAAGGCCTGATTGGTGGAGTGCTGCGGAGATGGTTGTCCTTCTGGAAGGGTCTCCCATCTCCACAGAGGAACTCTGGAGCTCTGTCAGAGTGACCATCGGGTTCTTGGTCACCTCGATGACCAAGGCCCTTCTCCCCCGATTGCTCAGTTTGGCCTTGCGGCCAGCTCTAGGAAGAGTCTTGGTGGTTCCAAACTTCTTCCATTTAAGAATGATGAAGGCCACTGTGTTCTTGGGGACCTTCAATGCTGCAGAATTGTTTTCGTACCTTCCCCAGATTTTAGCCTTGAGTGAGACTCAATCCTGTCTCACTCTACTGACAATTCCTTTGACCTCATGCCTTGGTATTTGCTCTGACATGCGCTCTCAACTGTGGGACCTTATAAAGACTGGTGTGTATCTTTCCAAATCATGTCCAATCAATTGAATTTACTACAGGTGGACTTCAATCAAGTTGTAGAAGCATCTCAATGATGATCAATGGAAACAGGATACACCTGACCTTAGTTTCGTGTCTTATAGCAAAAGGTCGGAAAACTTTTGTCAATTAGGTATTTCATTTTTTTTTTAAAATCATTTTGCAAACATTTCTAAAAACCTGTTTTCGCTTTGTTATTATAGGGTATTGTGTGTAGATTGCTGAGGATTTGTATTTATTTAATCCATTTTAGAATAAGGCTGTAACGTAACAAAATGTGGAAAAAGTCAAAATGTCATTCTATAAACCAAGTGCACATTTTTGTATTTTATTTCAGAGGTTCTCTCGTGACCCCATTTTCAAATTAGGCAACCCCACATGTCGTGACCCCCAGTTTAAACAATTCTGTACTAAACCACCAGTGGTCTGATTAAAGTCAACTCATTGCTAAAGGTGACAGATAAAGAATGGCAAGGACACATGCAAAAGTAATACTCTAAACAAAATTATTAAATGCAACATGTAACCTGTTGGTCCCATGTTTCATGGACTGAAATATAAGATCCCAGAAATGTTCAATATGCACAAAAAGCTTATTTATCTCAAATTTGGGCACAAATTTGTTTACATCCCTGTTAGTAAGTATTTCTTCTTTGCCAAGAGAATCCATCCACCTGACAGGTGTGGCATATCAAGAAACTGATTAAACAGCATGATCATTACACAGGTGCCCCTTGTGCTGGGGACAATAAAAGGCACTCTAAAATGTGCAGATTTGTCATACAATACAATAACACAGATGTCTAAATTTTTGACGCAGCAAGAAATTGTCATGCTGACTACAGTAATGTCTACCAGAGCTGTTGCCAGATAATTTCATGTTAATTTCACTACCATAAGCTACCTCCAACGTCGATTTAGAGAATTACGTCCAACCGGTCTCACAAACGCAGACCAGGTGTATGGCATCGTGTGGGTGAGCGGTTTACTGATGTCAAAGTTATGAACAGAGTACCCCTTAGTGGCGGTGGGTTTATGCTATGAGCAGGCATAAGCTACGGACAACGAACACAATTGCATTTTATCGATGGCAATTTGAATGCACAGAAATACTGTGACGAGGTTCTGAGGCCCATTGTGAGGCCCATTTATATGTGACCAACAGATGCATGTCTGTATTCCCAGTCATGTGAAATCCATAGATTAGGACCTAAGTAATGTATTTCAATTGACTGATTTCCTAGTATGAACTGTAACTGAAAATCTTTTAAATTGTTGTATGTTGTGTTTATAATTTTGTTCAGTAGATAACTCCCATGAAAAACTTTCAGTACATGCCCAAAATATTTATTTCTGCAACTTTCTCAGCCTTTCACATCACTGTTGCAATTAAAAAATGTACAAAAGGTCAAAGTTTAAGGGAGTCTCCTCTTCTGGGATGACAGAAGGAATGCTTTTGGTGTGCAGTGCACAAAATGTGTGATCCAAATCACTGTCAAAATTAATCAAAGTGAATATGCAAATTATCACCTCATTATCTAGCTCTCCTTCACCCAAGGGGCCATATCCACCCAGCCTAGCATTACAGTGTAATGTAGGCTAATCATCCAATGCATCAGGCCAAAGGGTTTCAAGATAGAAATAAGAATGAATATAACGAGCGTCCCCATTCAAGTCAATGATGGCATAATGGGGTGGGCATGGTGGCCATTCCGAGTGTAGCCATGGCAGAGATAATAAAGAAAAGAGAAGATAGGAATCCCATTGGGCAATGAATGGAGAAATGTATAACGCCCCTCCCAGCCGACTGTCGATCAATCGCATTCACATTGTCATGCTGTGTAACATGGTGCTAAGCTAATCGTCATGCAATCCCTTCTCAAAGCTTCTGTGGAAAGGGTTCTACCTGGAACTCAAAAAGGGTTATATTGTTTTTTTGCACATTACAAATGAAGTTACAGAAACCTGTTCTTTCTATTTTGGGAGGTGAGAAGTCAGTGAAATGTCACTTCCTGGTAACTTCTCGCTTCGACAAAAATCATGGTAGTCACTGCTAGACTGTTAGCTACCTTCAGCAGAGTAAACATATTTGTTTGTTTGTTCTTTGAGTTACGTTAGCTAAGGTAAGCTAGCTAATGTTACTCTTATTTTGTATCTCAATTTGATAGCCATCCATTCTACACTTGTCTGGAAAACAGTCCGTTACTAAAAATAGCTCAGCACGAGGTGAAGGTAAGTTTGACAAAATATTGACAAGTTGACGGCTAATAAGCTGAATTTAAAGTAAAAATGGTATAAACATGAATTGGGTAGTATGGTTTGTGTTCGTGTTATGGGGTTACAGGTGGTTAGCAGTGGCAGTCGGTACCATTTAAGATGATGGAGGATAATTTTTTTTATGAGCATGACCTTATTTCTATAACAGCCTATTGGATGACTGTCATAAATATTCCATTCACCCAGCTCAATGTAACATTGATGGGTTTAAGCCACTACATGATTCTCAAATTTGTGATAGCAGTCACTTAGAAACAGCTTGTAGTATATATAATTATTTCTCGCATCTTTGTATTTACTCGCCCTCCTTCTGTCACCTTTTCCCTTCGCTGTCTGTGACCAGGTGAAAAAAAAATAATATCATGACCACTAACTGCTACGTACAGCCTACATCATTGTCTCATCATAGTCAACATAGCTACTAGAACTAAGGAGTTAGTAAACCCCCTACAATCATGCAGTACAGTGTACAGTCAGCAGCAAGCAGTTACACCAGCGGGCCCCAGTGGCAATAAATTAATAAATCAAAATCCAGCTTGCTAACTTAGCATCCCTCTCTGTTTGGGGTGGGTGTTTGAGTAGGCTAAACTAGCTAGCTCCATTCAATGGTAGCTAAGCAAGTGAAATTGAAAAAAAATACTTTTAAATATAGCTAGCTCTCGCTCTTGCTTGTCCTTAATTTTGGAAGAAATGTATTTGTTCAAAACTGTTCAACTATTGTCTTTCTCTTTTGTTGAGTCAACTACTCACCACATTTTATGCACTGCTGTGCTAGCTAGCTGTAGCTTATGCTTTCAATACTAGATTAATTCTCTGATTGGGTGGACAATATGTCAGTTCATGCTACAAGAGTTCTGGTAGGTTGGAGGACATCCTCCAACCTATCATAATTACTATGTAAGTTTATGGAAGGGGTGAGAACCATGAGCCTCTTAGGTTTTGTATTGAAGTCAATGTACCAAAGTAGGACAGACACTAGCTGTCCTCCGGCTACACCATGGTGCTACTCTGAGCCTAGTAGACCTTCATTGCAAAACAGTGTTTTAATCAATTATTTGGTGACGTAAATATATTTAGTATAGTTTTTAATCACGGTTCAGGATAAGACCCAGATGCAGACAGTTTGAATAACAGACGCTTATGTATAAAACAGGGGCAGGGAAACGACTGGTCAAGGGTAGGCAGAGGTTGGTAGTCCAGGGCAGAGTCCGTAAGGTACAGAGCGGCAGGCAGGGTCAGGTTAGGCAGAGGTCAGTAATCCAGGGCAGTGTCAAAAGGTGCAGAACGGCAGGCAAGCTCAGGGTCAAGGCAGGCAGAATGATCAAAACCGGATAACTAGAAAACAGAGGCTCACGAAAAAAGTAGTACAAAAAACACGCTGGTAGGCTTGACAAGACGAACTTGCAACAGACAAACAGAGAACACAGGTATAAACGCACAGGGGATAATGGGGAAGATGGGCAACACCTGGACGGGGGTGGAGACAAGCACAAAGACAGGTGAAACAGATCAGGGTGTGACAGCTTTATCTAAAAAGGATAACTTTTTAACGGCTACCATTGACAAGAATGATCTGTCAAAGTCAATGGGCTGGGGGAGGATTACAGGCAGAACTTTGAGATAAGGAAGGGGGTTTTGGCTGTGCTTAGACAACAAATGTATTGTTGTGTTTGAGAGCGATTGAGGTGCCATTTCTCCTCAATCACCCATACACAACAATGCGTACTGTGTAGAACTGCCTTCCAAAGACTTTTCACAGTTTCTGATATTTTTTTGATCAATCAGATCACTTCTGAAAAAGATCTGATGTGATTAAGACTAATGATATCAGAATTGGGCTGCCTGATTAAACGCAGTCATAGTCCTTTTTCCGGCTTCGGTACACTGGCAATTGTGTGTAAACGCAGCCAGTGTGGCATAGCATAAGACCATGTAGAACAGGGGTCTCCAACCCTGTTCCAGGAGAGCTACCCTCCTGCAAGTTTTCGCTCCAACCCTAGTTGCAACTAACCTGGTTCGGCTTATCAACCAGCTAATTATTCAAATCAGGTGTGCTAGATTAGAGTTTGAGTGAAAACCTACAGGATGGCATCTCTCCAGAAACAGGGTTGGAGAGCCCTGACGTCGAACCACCATAAAATAAATATGGATATTTCTATCAGTCTTTGAATTTTGTCTGCCCTTATGGATTCACATATATTTACAGAAGCTGTACAGGGCTCTGTAGCATCAAACAGATGCTAGACATGCAAATATCCAAAGAATGCTTGTTTATTTGTCAAATTCTAAAATACAGGGGAATATACACAATTTAATGCTAACTCGACAACTGGGTATTCAACAAGAATGTTATATGGTAAAAGTAGCATACACCATTTTTTTATGAACATTGTAGTACATTTCAGTGTGTCCGAGTGTGTCTCGGGTATAGAGTGCAGAGAACTGTGGCTTGTTACACCAGATAATGCAATTTACCAAAATATTTATGCCAACATCTTGTCTATTTTAAGTCTTCTCTCATTGATCAAGACAGGTGGGTGTCCACCCCAAAGTGTTGCATGTCATGATGACAGAGACCTGTCTCGATCAATGAGTGAGAAGACTTGAAATAGACACAATGGCGGCACACATATTGTTGGATTATTTCGTGACGCAAATTTTTATTTTATTTGACTAACTATCCTGTAAAAAAATATTTGGTTAAATCACATTATCTGGTGTAACAATCTGTAGCTAAGAGAACTGATGATCAGCAGATGATGGGAGAGGTGGTCATGATGAAATTGCCACTCCAAAGAAACACACATTAAGTTCAGGGAATACTTCTAAAGTTGTGGGAGGAGGGTTACCATGAACTGCAATTCAGCTCCTCATGAGTCATCTGCCTGAAATACAGCATAATGTCTAATCCCTTGAGGGATACAGTTCACGGGATACAGTTCTGCTACAATGACACATGCAGGCAAAGGAATTCTGTATCTGGAATTCACTCCAGAAAGAAGCCCAGGCACCACACAGTATTGTCTGTAAGATAAAGAAACATATCAATTATACTCCATTGTACAGTTTGAACAACAGTTAAACTGTGCCAGTAAGTTACAAATGCGAGGCGTGGTGCCAGGCTAACTAGCTAGCCAATTCCAGTCATGTGGTAACGTTTGCTGGTAAACCTAGATTTAGCTGGCTGGTTGTTACGTTAGCCATATCTAATACTAAAAAGAGAAGAGATTTTGCAATCGACATACAAAAGTTCCCAGGTTGTAAAACTCTTCTATTTTTAGTCATAGATATGGCTACCGGTAGTTAACTATACCTATCTACCGGTAGCCTAACTACCGGTAGCCATACCTAGCTAGCTAAGTTAGCAAACAGAAAAAGTATTTAATTTCCCCCACTGTAACACGGTTGTATATTAGCCAGCAATACACAATATGGGTTTTAGTAGGTAAACTAAAAAAATAACTTACTTAGCTAGGCACCGTATTTGTCATATGCACTCTTGGTGCTGGCATCGGCTGTAGCTGTGCTTCTAACATTAGCTAAATCCAACTCTTTGTTTCAAATCCTCTTCGCTATATTCCGATTGAAACATTTATAGTTGAATAGCTAATGGATGCTCCATCGTCGAATTCGTGTTGATGAGAGGAATCACTTGAAGCCATCAGTTCTTTCAGTTTTGCCCAAATGATTGTTGCTAGTGTCTGCCTCCTTTTGAACAAAAAGCCTGCCTTGTGGGACGGACAGGGGATAGGGGCCACAGCATTAAGCACCACCCAACACAAGTTGTAGTCTTTCAGAGACTGGAAAAAATGTGTCTGCTTGTATATTTAGCAATGAATCCGCCGATAGGAAAATCACTGAAAAACGTCCAATGGCTTTATCGAACAAGGACAACCACATCTACACCCACAAAAACGAAATGCCACAAAGCAGGACTACATACATTTTTTGATCTCACCTCCCATCAATACACTGGAAGCCATCAATAGGGTGTATCATTCAGCGCGCAAAGTCTTAACCTGCCTTCCACCTGGGCTATTATGTCTGAAACACATCTCACTGACCTAGAAATGCCTCAGATATGATGAAAACAAGCCCAGATTCCACCAAGACAAAATTCTATTTCAATGTTTGTGTTATAGATCAGATGGCAAACTGCACAGTTAAATTACCATGAAGTGCTTAGCTATGTGTATCATTATTCATGGAAAAATAGATGTGACTTTACTTTGACTGCATAGATTTCATACGACCAACTTAGGCCTAACTTAGGCCTAATTGGGATGTGGAGGAGGGCTGTTAATGAGTTAGGAAAGAGTTATGATATGACCCTCAAACTACACAATTTGATACCTAAAATTTACCCTGAGGATTCAATCCTCTGGAGATCTTCATTTACCATTGACCTCATTAAGAAGAAGAAGGAAATGGGGCTAGTACAGACTATATGAGCATCATTTTCAAAATATGGTTTGGCCTTTTGGCATATTCGCTAACACTGGTATGACAGAGGAACACTTTTGAGAACACCCATAATTATGACACTCATTGTAATATTACCTAAATATGAACTCTTGCATAGCATGATGTGTAATAAATGAATTATGCATAGCTGTGGGAAATAGGGGTGCTAAAAAAATCTGATTTAAAAAATATATAGTCCTGTATTAGCGGACTGATAGTGTCTTTAGCGAGGGCAAAATAAAATATTATTGGCTTGTTTAGTTTGTGTCTGATGTTAGTTTTGTGGATTTAGTCGTTGTGTAATTTGGCAATGAGTTTGGAGTAGATGTCGGTGGTTAGTGTTTAATGGTGGTTGTCAATGCCAATTTGTGTGTCAGTTGCTTTAACTTAAAGATGTCCCTGCTCCCCATCTCTGCTACAAATGTGCTTTGTAGGTGCCGGATGGGACAGTTCTTTGTTATCTTCAGGACGTCTGTGTGCTGTCGAAGAGCCCGCTCCGCCTCCAGGACCATGGTGATGGTGCCCTCGGATGGGATCATCAACCCCCTTTGGTTCCTCAGGCAGGCAGAGGATGTAATAGCTGTTGTCGTGCATGGGTGGGAGCTCCGTTGTCACCAGGCTCTCCCTACACTCGTTGCAGCTAAGGGAGAGCATGGCCTTGCGGACAACAATGCCTGCCATATATACCAATGCATTTCCTATTAGCACGTTCATCTGAGTGTGGGTGGTGGTGGTGGAAATGACCAGGCCAGGCTTGTTGGAGGGACTCCACTTCTTCGCCCATGATGGCTGGTGTTGTTGCTCTATCCACACAACGAAGTAGGTTGATTCAGAATGGTGCTGCAATGAATAGCAGCCAGTTTACGGGCTCCTACGCTGATCTTAACTTTTTTTGTAGATAATGTTTCCGCCATAGTTTCCTATGACCGAAACCAGATTCTGGACATCAGAACAGAGATCACAACCCTCAATTTGGATGAAGATTTGTACTTCAGCGAGTCGGAGGTGCAGGACATACTGTTCACGCCGGACCAGGCCCTGACGTAAGAGAGGCCAACATGCAGGCACCCTGACAAAACTATAGAAGGTCGGCGAGTACATAAACCACCTCTACCCTCCGTTCTATTGCCGAACGTACAATCATTGGAGGACAAACTCAGTTCTAGACTATCCTATCAACGGGACTTGAAGAAATGTTATATTCTATGTTGTGGCTGAACAAGGACATGGATAATATGGCACTAGATCGTTTTTCTATGCTGGACAGAACGGCAGTTTTGGGTAAGCTAAAGGGGGGAAGTGTGTGTCTCTAATATTAAGGATCTGCTCGCCTGAGTTAGAATACCTCATGATAAGTTGTAGACCATACTATTTACCAAGAGAGTTCTCATCTATATTTTTCGTAGCTGTCTATTTACCACCACAAATTGACGCTGGCACTAAGACCGCACTCAACAAGCTGTATAGGGCCATAAGCAAACAATAAAATGTTGATCTAGAAGCTGTGCTCCTAGTGGCCTGTGATTTTAATGTAGGAAAACTGAAATCCGTCTAACCTAATTGCTACCAGCATGTCCATTTGGAAAATCTGACCATAACTCTATCCTCCCAATTTCCGCTTACAAGCAAAACTCAAACAGGAAGTACAAGTGATGTGCTCAATACGGAAATGATGAGGCGGTTGCTAAGCTACAGGACTTAACAGGCGATTCCGGGATGCTGGCCTTTAAGCAGAGTTCCTCTGTCCAGTGTCTGTGTTCTTTTGCTCATCTTAATCCTTTCTTCTTATTGGCCAGTCTGAGATATAGCTTTTTATTTGCAACTCTGCCGAGAAGGCCAGCATCCCGGAGTCGCCTCTTCACTGTTGACGTTGAGTAGTACACAGCGTTGTGCGAGATCTTCAGTTTCTTGGCAATTTCTCGCATGGAATACTTTTCATTTCTCGGAACAAGAATAGACTGTCATGTTTCAGAAGAAAGTGCTTTGTTTCTGGACATTTTGAGCCTGTAATCGAACCCACAAACGATGATGTTCCAGATACTCAACTAGTCTAAAGAAGGCCAGTTTTATTGCTTCTTTAATCAGAACAACAGTTTTCAGCTGTGCTAACATAACTGAAAAAGGGTTTTCTAATGATCAATTAGCCTTTTAAAAACGATAAACTTGGCTTAGCTAACAACGTGCCATTGCCACAGGAGTGATGGTTGCTGATAATGGGCCACTGTGAGCCAATGTAGATATTCCATTAAAAATCAGCCGTTTCCATCTACAATAGTCATTTACAACATTAACAATGTCTACACTGTATTTCTGTCTATTTTATTTTAATGGACAAAAAAATAGCTTTTCTTTCAAAAACAAGGACATTTCTAAGTGAACCCAAACTTTTTAATGGTAGTGTACATATTCCATCCAGAAGCGATGGATTACAGACAACATCCGCACTAAGTTAAAGGCTAGAGCTGCCGCTTTCAAGGAGCGGGATACTAATCCGGACACTGATAAGAAATCCAACTATGCCCTCCGATGAACTATCAAAAAGGCTAAGCGTAAATACAGGGCTAAGATTGAATCCTAGTGTCACGTCCTGACCAGTAAAAGGGGTTATTTGTCATTGTAGTTTGGTCAGGGCGTGGCAGGGGGTGTTTGTTTTGTGTGTTTAGGTTTTATGTTTACATCTAGTTTTCTATTTCTATGTTGGGTTTTTGGCAATGACCTCCAGCTGGTTGTCGTTGGCTCTAATTGGAGGCCATATTTAGTTGTGTTTGTTTCACTTGTGTTTTGTGGGTGGTTATTTTCTGTATAGCCTAGGAGCCTTATGGAACTGTTTTCGTTGTTTGTTTATTTTGTTTAAGTGTTTTCTTTAAATAAATTAAGAAGATGAGCACTTTACCCGCTGCACCTTGGTCCAATCCTTACAACTCCAATGACACCTAATCCAACTGTCATGGATTACAAAGGGAAACCCAGGTCGAGCTGCCCAGTGATGCAATCTTACCAGACCATCTAAATTATTTCTATGCTCGCTTCGAGGCCAAAAAAACTGAAACATGAGAGCACCAGCTGTTCCAGACGACTATGTGATCACGCTCTCCATAGTTGGGGTCATGATAGGACTGCACCAAAATGTTTGATGTATTATAAAAATGGATTATGCTTATGTTTTATTAATAGAAGGGGAGGGGCTATGCGACCCCTCCTCCTCTACATGTAAGGTTTCAGAATTGTTCCACAGTCTTTTCTAAGTCTCTGCCTCTTATAAAGAAATGGGGGGTCTGTGAGAAAGCATTTCAAAGATAAACATAGAGCCTGCAGGGGAATAGAAGAGATAAGAGGCTAGTCAGACATACCTCTATAAATCAATTTGGGGGAGTAGACATTTACTGCTGAGGCCTTAGAAAACACTGGAACTATTGTATCTCTTGCAAGTTTGTATAGCTGTGTATGCATGGGCTTGGTCTGAGGAGTAGCAGGTAATGACGTATGCAGTGACATCACAGGGGGTTGACTACAAGCATGATAAAGGCAACTTGGACTTTTCCTATGGGGCAGAACTCATGAGACATCAGTTGTATATGTGATGTTTGATCTTTGACTTCTGTCTACAGCTGTATTTTGATTAAAATTATTATGATTTATAAGTGCACATTTTGAGTGTTCCTTATTTGTTAAGCAAATAAAATGGAGCACAGAAAAACGGAACCAACAGTGGATATGGAAAATCCATCTAATACATCAGATAATGATGGGCTCACCTTTTAGTCGTTTTAACTACCATTTAATCCAATAGCAAAAATACAAAGCACACATTTCAAAACTGTTCTTTTTGAAGTGCTGATAGAAAGAATAGTAGATGGTAAATATAATTTTCCAAACAGTATTTCACTATAACTTGACATGCACAACGTTTTACAATTTGTATCCATTGGCAATGGTCTTACAGATTCACTATCCTTATACATATGTAGGACAAATCATCAGAAATATGGGTATTGTGTTGTATTCAATTTCTGCCCCATGCAACATTGTACAAGAGCACATTCTTTTTTATTATTTATCATTACCACATGTCAGAGGCATGAAAAATTTGTGAATGGACTTGAAAACGGGTGGTAGGCCTATAGCCAAAATGTGATGTGTTTCGATGAGAACACTGAAATTTGCTAATGCAGAGATGAGTGGCTGACACGAGACGTGCGCAGACATTAATTCTGGCCTAATGATAAGCACCAACTTACATTACACTTTTTGGTGTTTTGTGTAACACATGTCTCTTTCCATTCACAACTGTTTGGAGGATGGAAATATATTGCAAGTGGATGAACATGTGCAGGTAGCCTAGTAAAGGATCCCTTTGAAGTGATTGTTTGACAATCAGATGAAAACATCATGACTGGTTGTGTTCATGCCACGATAAATGTTAAATGACAAATCTGACTAGGCCCACAGAAATGCTATTGATTTAATAGTGATTTTAAATCAGTGACAATTTTGTCATGTAAATCTTGGTGTTGCAAACTCCCCAAAAATGTTTTTGATGCATGCCAGCAAAGTCACCACACAACACAACACAATACAATATTTGCGCTATAACGGTGACAAACGGTGTCCACAAACTGTTAGGGCCTACATAAAGCTGGCCCAACAGCAGAGCTTTCTTTTCAGCACTATGGAGTGAATCCTTACCACTGCTACACCTGGCTATCAGTGGAGCCTTGTCTGGCAACGAAACAGTTCATTTATCCTCATTTACTGCCTTTAAAAAAACATTGCTGATATGGCTGACTTGCTTAAACAAATGTGGTTTCTACTGACAATTGAGATGCACAAACTATGGAATAAGGGGACGACGAGCGGATAAGAGGCAATCCGTAATTTCGATTAAGACATTAATGAGCGAGCTAGGACGAACATAGTCAATATAACCATTTGTTCAGCAACATTGTACACCAAGTCAGAACCATAGGATAAATAAAGTGGGCATATAAGCAGACAATGAAACCTCTTACAATATTCAATAATTACATTTCTCTAAAACAGGCTATCGGCTACATGTATACCACCAGGTCAGAACAGCAGGCTAAGTTATGAGGGGGAAAGTGATTGGACTTCACAGTAGAAGGGCGGGGTCAATTTAACTCATGTTAACAGTTAGGTAGGTGGCTGATAGCATGATGGATATTAGCAAGTGGCTTTGCCAGGGCACAACAGCAGCATTGGATCAAAGCGGCGGAGAGGGCTGCCAAGGCCGCTGAGCCGACGCTAATCACTAAGGCCAAGGCCATCGAGCCCAGCAGCTAAGGCACCTGCGCAACCGTCTTGCAGCCTGTTGACATAGGAGGTAACCAACCCGAGGGGCCTGCAGCCGTCAAGACCGAACCTAGCAGCAGCACCAGGATATTACAAGCACCTTCATTAGTGCCTGATGACCTCAGTGATGAGGAGCCAGCACAGGTTTGTCTGGGGAAATACCCAGCAGGCTGCCTATACTGTGGGAGAAAATTGGCATTTTGTAGCGTGGCTGGAATATTCCTGCAAGGAAATACAAGCACAGGTACATCCCCGCTCCAAGCAAACGGCAAAGAGTAGTGAGTAGTAATCTGAAAGAATGTGGGCGAAACAACAATGGGTCAGCAAGAAGAGGATAATGAGAGGGAGTGCAAAATACTGTTTTTCAGAACTCTGGCTGCTGTACTGGGAGAAATGTCAGCAAGACTTAACGAACGAACCAGCCAACTTGTTGAGGCCCTATGTGCCTTGCACCCAGAGAATGAAACCTTTATACATGTGGAAAAGGTGAAACCACTGCTGGATTTAATCTCAGGAGACTTTGTGGAAACTGAGTATACTGTCTCACGCCAGTTTCTACAGACTGAATTTTCCCGATCTGGAGAAGAAAAATGGACTAAGGTTACGCAGAGCATTTTGGATAGATAACAGCAATGCCTACTGTGATGATGGCATTGATGCTGGGATTAACATTTGGAGCATCCACGGCAACTTGCGAGAACTCTTTTTCAACATCGAAAAATGTATTTACTGAGCACAGATGGAGCATGTTGCACAGGAGGAAAGCGCAGCTGATTCAACTGGCATTTGAGAGGGATCTTACAAGAAAATTCCGTGGGGAGTGGAATAAGAAACTGCTGAGGAGGTTCAACACAACATCAAGGCGGCTGCAAATCTTTTGAATCTGGGTAAAAACAGGCAGCCTGGCGGTGCTTGTATTATTTATATATTTGCAAATGTCAGAAATAGGCGTAGATGTGATTTTCTTTATTGATTTCTGTGCTGTGATTGGATTGGAAATGTTTGGTTTATAATATAATCAGATTGTTTTTAATGTTGTTTTATATGGTAGAAGATGTGCTTTCAGGCCCGGCGGCAGGATATACTCGGCAAGGGGGCATCAGAAATGATTAAGGGGGCAAAACTATTCATTTTTTTCAACTGGTAAAATGTGTATGACGTACGTATGATGCATGCAAGGGAGTTGCATGAATGAAGCATACACAACATATCAGTTGGGCATGGCAGAGGGGGTGATTGTGGGACAGAATAGGGATACAAAACTGAGGGGGCACAATATTCCAACTAAGGGGGCAATGCCCAATTTTGCACCCTCCTGGTGCCGGGCCTGCTACATTTACATTACATTTGACATTTTAGTCATTTAGCAGACGCTCTTATCCAGAGCGACTTACAGTAGTGAATGCATACATTTCATACAATTTACTACTACGTCGGGTTAGCGGCGGGCGGACGAGCAATATCCACCATCTGTCGTATTACGGATAAAGCCTGAGCTGGAATGTGACACGAACTGAAACTGACTAGCTTTAGAAAACCGTGAGTAGATATATATCTTTCTTCGTAGTATACCCCTCTAGGGCTTGTTACTCTGGACAGCATTGGCTGCGTCCTTTGAATTGAATGAAAACTGCTGTTCTGTGCTATCACTCTGAAAGTGCTATTGATTTTACCTTGAGAGGTGGCAAGTCATCGTCGTCTGAATCCTTGAACTCAATACAAACAGCAATGTTCCTGGCGATGCCTTACCATAGGTCACTTTGAACCATCAACCCAATGGTGAAACAAGACAGAGTAGACAAAAAGGAAGTAAACTGAAACAGCATGCATGATCATTGACTAGGCAAAAACAAATTAATCAACAAATGACTTAGTTAGCTAGAAAGTAAGCCTAGATGGAGCAGAACACAGCTAGCAGCATTTTTTACTTTTTAATCAGATGTTCCAATTTTGTAACTTTAAACCAGTCGGAAAGAGTGTTTTGTATTGTCCTGCCAATGCGTCACTTAAGCTTCACTTTTCTTCTTTAGCTAATTTAGCTAGTTAGTCCCTGAGTGAAAATAGCTTTGTCATTAGGCTGGCTATCAAGCTCACCAAATCAGGATTTAAAAACTGTGCGGCCCTTTATAATTGGCACATTCCTGAATTTATAATTAGTTAGTTACATTGGCGGCTGCTGAGGGGAGGATGGCACATAATAATGGCTGGGATGGACTAAATGGAATGACATCAAACACATGGTTTCCATGTATTTGATACCATTCCACTGAATCCACTCCAGCCATTACCACAAGCCCGTTCTCCCCAATTAAGGTGCCACCAACCTCCTGTGGTTAGTTAGCTAGCTAATTGTTCATCTAAACATGACGAGATTGCATCTATGGATATCTTGTCCAGTGTTAGCTAGCTAGCATGGAAGCTAGATAGCTTGGCTAGTGGGCTGACTTGACGTTGTATGTTCTAATGATGTGAATTTAACATTTGTATGAAAGTAATTTGTTGAACATTTTAACATCGTTTGTTGAATAAATAAAGGTAATACTCACAGTTCACAAAATTATTGTTTATTGTTCTAGATATATATTTGTTTCCCAAGCCACATGGATTTTCTCATGAAACAGATCTGTCCATTTGTGGCTTGAACAAACAAACCGGCAGAAAAAGAGTTTTTTAAAATTATCTAAGCACAGAATGCACATTCCACAGGCATTTCTGAAAATCTGCTCACAAATTGTTCTATATTTGTTCAAATTGTAGTTTTATTTATGACTTATGGGGAATACATACATACAGTTGAAGTCAGAAGTTTACATACACCTTAGACAAATACATTTAAGATCAGTTTCACAATTCCTGACATTTAATCCTAGTAAAAATTCCTTCCTTTAAAGAATGTGAAATGTCAGAATAATAGTAGAGAGAATGATTTATTTAAACTTTTATTTATTTCATCACATTACCAGTGGGTCAGAAGTTTACATACACTCAATTAGTATTTGGTAGCATTGCCTTAAAATTGTTTTACTTGGGTCAAACGTTTTGGGTAGCCTTCTACAAGCTTCCCACAATAAGTTGGGTGAATTTTGGCCCATTCCTCCTGACAGAGCTGGTGTAACCGAGTCAGATTTGTAGGCCTCCTTGCTCACACACGCGTTTTCAGTTCTCCCCACAAATGTTCTATGGGATTGATGTCAGGGCTTTGGGATGGCCACTCCAATACCTTGACGTTGTTGTCCTTAAGCCATTTTGCCACAACTTTGGAAGTATGCTTGGGGTCATTGTCCATTTGCGACTAAAATTCCTGACTGATGTCTTGAGATGTTGCTTCAATATATCCACATCATTTTCCTCCCTCATGATGCCATCTATTTTGTGAAGTGCACCAGTCCCTCTTGCAGCAAAGCACCCCCACAACATGATGGTGCCACCCCTGTGCTTCACGGTTGGGATGGTGTTCTTCGGCTTGCAAGCCTCCCCCTTTTTCCTCCAAACATAATGATGGTGATTATAGCCAAACAGTTCTAATTTTGTTTCATCAGACCAGAGGACATTTCTCCAAAAAGTACGATCTTTGTCCCCATGTGCAGTTGCAAACCGTAGTCTGGATTTTTTATGGCGGTTTTGGAGCAGTGGATTCTTCCTTGCTGAGTGGCCTTTCAGGTTATGTCGATATAGGACTCCTTTTACTGTGGATATAGATACTTTTGTACCTGTCGGATCCAGCATCTTCACAAAGTCCTTTGCTGTTGTTCTGGGATTGATTTGTGCTTTTCGCACCAAAGTAAGTTCATTTCCTGGAGACAGAACGTGTCTCTTTCCTGAGTGGTATGATGACTGCATGTTCCCATGGTGTTTATATTTGCGTACTATTGTTTGTACAGATAAACATGGTACCTTCAGGCGTTTGGAAATTGCTCCCAAGGATGAACCAGACTTATGGAGGTCTACAATTTTTTGCTGAGTTCTTGGCTGATTTCTTTTGATTTCCCCATGATGTCAAGCAAAGAGACACTGAGTTTGAAGGTAGGCCTTGAAAAACATCCACAGATACACCTCCAATTGACTCAAATTATGTCAATTAGCCTATCAGAAGCTTCTAAAGCCATGTCATAATCTTCTGGAATTTTCCAAGCTGTTTAAAGGCACAGTCAACTTAGTGTATGTAAACTTCTGACCCATTGGAATTGTGATACAGTAAATTATAAGTGAAATAATCTGTCTAAACAATTGTTGGAAAAATGACTTGTGTCATGCACAAAGTAGATGTCCTAACTGACTTGCCAAAACTATAGTTTGTTATAACAAGAAATTTGTGGAGTGGTTGAAAAACGAGTTTTAATGACTCCAACCTAAGTGTATGTAAACTTCCGCTTTCAACTGTACATAGACCATTTAAAAGAAAATGTTGCTTGCGTAACCCCGGTTCTCTGATATTATGAGTGAGATATTTCACATGTAGGGATGTCTAAGGACTGGAAGTACCTTTGAAAGCGTTTGGAGTTTTTTTTTTAAAAATTGAACCTTTGCCTTAACTAGGCAAGTCAGTTAAGAACAAATTCTTATTTACAATGACGACCTACCAGGGAACAGTGGGTTAACTGCCTTGTTCAGGGGCAGAACAAGAGATTTTTACCTTGTCAGCTTGGGGATTTGATCCAGCAACCTTTTGGTTACTGGCCCAACGCTCTAACCACAGGTAGATTGGCGAATGAAGTGAGTCCCTCACCTTCCTTAAAAGGAGCTGCTCTCCCGCCTACTGGTTATTCTCAACCATTTTTCTCTTCCTCACATTTTTGCAAGCAAGGGAATGTGATGAGATTTCTCACTCATAATATCAGAGAACAGGGTTATGCAAGTAATTATTCGTTTTGATATCTCATGTGGGGATATGGCCATCTCCCATATTAAAATACATGCTCTCAGAAGCCAGGGTTGTCCCAACATCAGCAACCCTCAGAGGTCCCGAGCCGGATCCTGCCAGAACAGATCCGGTACCTCTTGGCATACATTTTTTTCCCTCACTGTTTGCATATATGTTTGCAATAAAAGCAATCAGAGTTAATTCAAGTTGTCTCCTCTGTAACTCTCCTGCCCCCTAAAAAAGGTAATGTGAAAACGTGCCTGATATTCTAAGAACTGATTTTAGTTGGGCAGGCCGGGTTAATGGTTTGCACAACATTGTAGCCTATAGACCAAAGTGGCCATTGCTGTGGTGAGAGAGAGAAGCGTGCTTGTATCTCACAGAACTAGAATGACATTTACTTTGATCTCTCTCCCTCTTTCTCCAGTTTTGCACTTCATAATTTATTTCCTTATAGAATCATAGCCGTGGGAAGGATGCTGAAGGTGCAGCAGAGCCCCGGATAAATTGAAATACATTTGCCAAAGTTATGGAATTATTGGTGTTCAGAATGAAATGAAATAATTCAGAAGACTACAACAGGAGTAGGCCTATAGTTTAGCCAAAGAGGATAAAAAGCTTACATTAGCTTAGCTGTAGATTGTGTGTTGCCCAACCACAAGGCATGCCTACAGTCTGGCATGTAGGGAAATCTGTCAGTAAGTAGCATGCAGCCAAAACAGGCCTTTCACAATATTTCAAATACAATTGCAGGAAAACCCAAATTGGAAAGCAAATGGCTCCTGCTGAAAAGAGAAGACTAATCTGCCTGTAGGCTACCAAATATGTTATCAACTTCCAAATAGGCCTATTGAGCAGAGAGAGAAGCTTTTGACACAAGGATATTAGCCATCACTGGTGAGTGAGCTAGGCATCATTGGGTGAATCAGTGAAACTGGACTATAATTTCCTCCTCACATTGCACAATATGTGTGTCTCCACATATTTAAGCCTACGCTGTTGATGGATTCAAGACAAGGTGGTTTTCATTGATCTCAGATTATCAGTTTGACATTGACAAAGTAAACTTTCATTTTGATCATTTGTGAGGTATTACTGCTTAGGTCCTCAGTCATCTAAAATGATGTATAAATGCATGAAATTAGTTTATAAAAGGCAAAAATGTTCCCAGACCCTAAGCTACAAACTTTCCCCCCCATGTATGCAACGTGTGCAAGCGCCTTTACTCTACTGCTCTATGCCAGTATGCAAAAGCGATGATAATGCATGCAATGCTTTATTATAGAGGTGATTTATTTTCATGCCTTCTGGCACCTCAGAGCCCCCAGCACTGAGTACGGACTGAAAAAGTTGCAGAGACAACTCATTGGAAAAATACTCATAGCAAAGTAAGGGGAAGCCCAATACAAAGCGCACACAATCTCAGTTTAATAAGATATGTCTCAAAAACAGTGCCTTCCAGGCCCCTCCGAAGGCTATCACCCTCTCCATTATAAATCAATCTAATTGTCCCCATGATACGGCAGGATATAGTCGAAGAGAGAAGAGCCCACCAGAGGGTGGTTGCCCAATGAGCGAAGTGCACGATGCACTTGCCCGAGCTCTCCTACAATCCAAGTAGATGAACACTGCGCGTACTGGAAGAGGGGAAGGGGACAGGCGAAAATCCATAGGCTCCAAGGTGCGACAATGGGACAAAGTCGGCCCAGGCCAAAGATGGGGTTAGGGTTACATTAACCTGAAAAAAACCCTGGGCAGACTACGGGTGGGAACAGTGGCTGGTAGAGCACAGTCCAAACATACGCTTAGGGATGCCAAGGGCTTTTCAGCGGCTAGTAGCAGCTGTAACAAAGTTCTTAAGCACAATAGACACGTCCCGGGACGAGCTAAAGGCTTAAGTACTTACAAAAAGCACGCTTCTAACAAAGAGCTACAAAAGTAAGTAAATAGCCATATTAGACTGAAAGAAGGTCATTTCATCAAACTTGTCAGGCTCTCCATGGTCATTAGTTGCTCATTCAACATACACGGAGCATACAAAACATTAAGAACACCTGCTCTTTCCATGACATAGACTGACCAGGTGAATCCAGGTGAAAGCTATGATCCTTTTTGATGTCACTTGTTAAATCCATCCACAATCAGTGTAGATGAAGGGGAGGAGACAGGTTAAGGAAGGATTTTTAAAACTTGAGACAATTGAGACATGGATTGTGTATGTGTGCCACTCAGTGGGTGAATGGGCAAGACAAAATATTTTAGTGCCTTTGAACGGGGGTATTAGGTGCCAGGCACACTGGTTTATGTCAAGAACTGCAACTCTACTGGGTTTCACACGGTCAACAGTTTCCCTTATGTTTCAAGAATGGTCCACCAGCCAAAGGACATCCAGCCAACTTGACAAAACTGTGGGAAGCATTGGAGTCAACATGGAGTGAGTATGAAGTGCACTTGACATTGCATAATCTGTGGATCTAACTGAACAAAAATGTAAAACGCAACATGCAACAATTTCATACAGTTCATATAAGGAAATCAGTCAATTTAAAAATATGTATTAGGCCATAATATATGGATTTCACATTCCTGGGAATATAGATATGCATCTGTTGGTCACAGATACCTTAAAAAAAAAGTAGGGGCGTGGATCAGAAAACCAGTCAGTATCTGGTGTGACCACCATCATCTGCCTGATGAAGCGTGACACATCTTCACATAGAGTTGATCAGACTGTTGATTGTGGCTTGTGGAATGTTGTCCCACTCCTCTTCAATGGAACTGGAAGACGATGTCGTACATGTCAATCCAGAGCATCCCAAGCAGGCTCAATGGGTAACATGTTCAATAGGTAACATGTCTGGTGACTATGCAGGCCATGGACGAATTGGTACATTTTCAGCTTCCAGGAATTGTGTACAGCTCCTTGCGACATGAGGCTGTGTGTTATCATGCTGAAACCTGAGGTGATGGATGACACGACAATGGGCCTCAAGATCTCATCACGGTATCTCTGTGCTTTTAAATTGCCATCAATAAAATGCAATTGTGTTTATTGTCCGTAGCTTATGCCTGCCCATACCATAACCCCACCTCCACCATGGGGCACTCTGTTGACATCAGCAAAACGCTCGCCCACACAACGCCATACACGTGGTCTGTGGTTGTGAAGCCGTTTGGACGTACTTTAAAAGGATGCTGGAGGCAGCTTATGGTATAGAAATTAACATTCAATTCTCTAGCAACAGCTTTGGTGGAAATTCCTGCAGTCAGCATGCCAATTGTACGCTCCCTCAAAACTTGAGACATCTGTGGCATTGTTTTGTGTGACAAAACTTCACATTTTAGAGTTTCCTTTTTTTGTCCCCAGCACAAAGTGCACCTATGTAATGATAATGCTGTTAAATCAGCTTCTGATATACCACGCCTGTCAGGTGGATGGAGGATCTTGGCAAAGGAGAAATGTTCACTAACAGTGACTAAAACAATTTTGTTCACAAAATTTGAGAGAAATACACTTTTTGTGCGTATGGAACATTTCTGGGATCTTTTATTTCAGCTCATGAAACATGGGACCAACACTTTACATGTTGCCTTTATATTTTTGTTCAGTGTATATGGAGTGAGATTTGTTTATTTATTCTATAAATATATCTACCAAGACCCATGCATATATTCAACATAACTCACAAATAAAACTATGATCTGTGAATACTTAAAAATAATTTGTAAATAAAACCATGATATGTAAATGTGTAATAAATATTTCACAAATGAAATAATAATTTGTGAATATGTTTAAAATATTTCACAAAATAAAACCATGATCTGTATACTGTACAATTGAAGTCGGAAGTATACATACACTTAGGTTGGAGTCATTAAAACTCGTTTTTCAACCACTCCAAATTTCTTGTTAACAAACTATAGTTTTGGCAAGTCGGTTAGGACATCTACTGTGTGCATGACAAGTCATTTTCCCAGCAATTGTTTACAGACAGATTATTTCACTTATAATTCACTGTATCACAAATCCAGTGGGTCAGAAGTTTACATACACTAAGTTGACTGTGCCTTTAAACAGCTTGGAAAGTTCCAGAAAATTATGTCATGGCTTTAGAAGCTTGTGATAGTCTAATTGAAATAATTTGAGTCAATTGGAGATGTACCTGTGGATGTACTGCAAGGCCTACCTTCAAACTCAGTGCCTCTTTGCTTGACATCATGAGGAAATCAAAAGAAATCAGCCAAGACCTCAGAAAAAAATGGTAGACCTCCACAAGTCTGGTTTATCCTTGGGAGCAATTTCCAAATACCTGAAGGTACCACATTCATCTGTACAAACAATAGTACGCAAGTATAAACACCATGGGACCACGCAGCCGTCATACCACTCAGGAAAGAGACACGTTCTGTCTCCTAGAGATTAAGTTACTTTGGTGTGAAAAGCACAAATCAATCCCAGAACAACAGCAAAGGACTTTGTGAAGATGCTGGATCAAACAGGTACAAAAGTATCTATATCCACAGTAAAACTAGTCCTGTATCGACATAACCTGAAAGGCCGCTCAGCAAGGAAGAAGCCACTGTTCCAAAACCGCCATAAAAAAGCCAGACTACGGTTTGCAACTGCACATGGGGACAAAGATCGTACTTTTTGGAGAAATGTCCTCTGGTCTGATGAAACAAAATTAGAACTGTTTAGCCATAATGACCATCGTTATGTTTGGAGGAAAAAGGGGGAGGCTTGCAAGCTGAAGAACACCATCCCAACCGTGAAGCACAGGGGGGGTAGCATCATGTTGTGGGGGTGCTTTGCTGCAGGAGGGACTGGTGCACTTCACAAAATAGATGGCATCATGAGGGAGGAAAATGATGTGGATATATTGAAGCAACATCTCAAGACATCAGTCAGGAAGTTTGGTCGCAAATGGACAATGACCCCAAGCATACGTCCAAAGTTGTGGCAAAATGGCTTAAGGACAACAACGTCAAGGTATTGGAGTGGCCATTCCAAAGCCCTGACCTCAATCCCATAGAACATTTGTGGGCAGAACTGAAAAAGCGTCTGTGAGCAAGGAGGCCTACAAATCTGACTCAGTTAGGAGGAATGGGCCAAAATTCACCAAACTTATTGTGGGAAGCTTGTAGAAGGCTACCCGAAACGTTTGACCCAAGTTAAACAATTTTAAGGCAATGCTACCAAATACTAATTGAGTGTATGTAAACTTCTGACCCACTGGGAATGTGATGAAAGAAAAAAAGCTGAAATAAATAATTCTCTACTATTATTCTGACATTTCACATTCTTAAAATAAAGTGGTGATCCTAACTGACCTAAGACAGGGAATCTTTACTAGGATTAAATGTCAGGAATTGTGAAAAGCTACGTTTTTAAATGTATTTGTCTAAGATGTATGTAAACTTCCGACTTCAACTGTACGTATGTGGCTGTGCTCAGTAGCCAGACTAGTGACAGGTTCACACACACAGTGAGATCAGGAAGATAGTGGAGATACCAGACTTACAATCACAGGCTCACAGCAGCATTATATCCTGTGTGCGATGTATTCTAGGTCAACTCAAAGGCTTCAAAATTAAGCTAGTGTTGTGGGTCAAAAATCTTTGAGTTGGAACTAAAAGTTAAGGAGATTCAGGGGATACCTTTGTCATGACGTTGGCCTCTTTGAGTACAGGGAGGACAGTTGACCCCCTCCCCCCTTGCACCATCCCCCAACCTACCTTCCCCCACCCAGTCCCTGTGTGAAGGAGTGGTAAAATTCCAGGAGAATCTCTTGCCACATGGCCCATAGAGAGACACAGGAAATTCTTCCAACTCACAGAATTGGGGAGCCAAGCGACATTTGTGTTCTGGAGAAGGTATGGAAGATTGGTGAAGAATCCAGCTACGAACTGGTCCGCTTGGTACAATTTTGTGATACTCAGAAGAGACAATATAGCCATATTACCATAAAACGGTTTATATAATAGCCTCAGCCTTGAGACTTGCATCCACATGGTTGTATAGAATGTATTAATAAGGATAAAGCTATTTGTAATACATTGAGATGCTATGTACTGATGTTAATGTGATAGAATTCTATTTCTGTACCAAGCTTAACTCAGTCATCGGCACGCCCCCAGGGACACAGACAGGACCAGGCGTCATGTGACATGTTCACTATAAAACTATACCCTGATCTACTTTCTTCAGACCAGGCCTCCACTCCATTGCGAGTTGGCCAATAGGTTTTACCATACAATTCCTCTACTGAAAGGGAACTATACCACGTGGTTAACTTTTAGACTATCGATAGAATAAGAACAAGTCTTTGATATTAATTAATAGTCTGCAGCTAGAAATTATATCATTGAACGCGAAGACCGACGAAACATCCATTCTATGACGACATTAATGAATGTCGCTTTGAAAGATCCATTCTAACCGAGAGAGAGAGAGAACTCTCCAACAGAACGACGCTCCAACAAGGATCCCGACGACACACTGAGCGTAAATATATATTGATTGCAATTGTTCCCGAATGAGTGAGCGTTCATGTGCAAAGGATTAGCATATCAATTGTTAATATTAATGAACTCTGTGTGCATCCTCAGCTGACCTTTTATGACCTATTGTTCTACAAGACACCAGCCCTGCCTGTTAGCCCACTAGGGCACATTACTCTACCAATTCTTTGTGACGATAATTACTGTTTGTATACTTTCTGTGAATTACTTAGTTTAGTAAATAAATGATTTTAAGACAATTGATGTATGGATGATTTTAGTAACGACTGGGTTCGTGCAGATACAACATTTTTACATTTACATTTAAGTCATTTAGCAGACGCTCTTATCCAGAGCGACTTACAAATTGGTGCATTCACCTTAAGATATCCAGTGGAACAACCACTTTACAATAGTGCATCTAAATCTTTTGGGGGGGGGGGTTAGAAGGATTACTTTATCCTATCCCAGGTATTCCTTAAAGAGGTGGGGTTTCAGGTGTCTCCGGAAGGTGGTGATTGACTCCGCTGTCCTGGCGTCGTGAGGGAGCTTGTTCCACCATTGGGGTGCCAGAGCAGCGAACAGTTTTGACTGGGCTGAGCGGGAACTGTGCTTCCTCAGAGGTAGGGAGGCGAGCAGGCCAGAGGTGGATGAACGCAGTGCCCTTGTTTGGGTGTAGGGCCTGATCAGAGCCTGAAGGTACGGAGGTGCCGTTCCCCTCACAGCTCCGTAGGCAAGCACCATGGACTTGTAGCGGCTGCAAGCAATTTACGACGTTTGGAATGAGACTGGACGCGAGGTAAAATACACCATTTAAACCAGAAGATAATCGGCCTATACTATAATAGAATATAATATATAATGTTATAATATAGGAAAGTTAAATTAGGAAAATTATAACTTTTTAATCTGAATATTTTCCTTGGTGCCCCGATCTCCTAGTTAATTACAATTAAACGATTAATCAGTTTAATCGTGTGATAATAATTACAGGGAGTTAATTGATAAACATGTCTTCAGTTTAATGGTACCCCAAAGACACGACACCTTTTTTTTTATTATTGCTTAGACTAATGCTATTCATTCCTATGCTGTTAGGCATTCATTATGCAGTAGATGCAATTTACAGTCGGGACACAAGATGGCGCTCTTACTATTGTCTTGGACTAGGGATCAAGGGACTTCTGAGCTGGCTTGATTATTAAAATAGAGTCATTTGATAAAATGTTATCATTCTCATGTTCTTCCTTTTCCCACTGCATTTCAGATTAATGTTCTGCTGCTCTCAGATCTACATTCTGAGGGTAGCAACCCCTGCTAGTCTAGCATATTACCAAAAATGAAGCAATGTATTAGATGTGTGCAGTGGCGATTTTAGCATGTAAATCTTGGTGGGGAAACAAAAAAAAGAAGTAGGATGCATGCCAGCAAAGTCACTACACAACACTAAACAATACATTAATTGCACTATAATGGTGACAAACGGTGCCCACAAACTGTTAGGGCCTACATAAAGCTCTCCCAACAGCAGAGTCCCAAACAGCAGAGTCCCAATACCTTACCACTGCTACACCTGGCTATCAGTCGAGCCTTGTCTGGCAGAGAAACCGTTAATTCGGCCTCATTTACTGCCTTTTAAAAAAACATAGCTGATATGGCTGGCTTGCACAAATGTGGTTTCTACTGACAATTGAGATGTACAAACTATGGCGTAAGGGGACAACAAGCGGATAAGAGGCAATCCGTAATTTCGATTAAGACATTAATGAGCAAGCGCCGACAAACGTAGTCAATGTAACTATTTGTTCAGCACTTTTGAAATGTACAGCGACAGAATTCAGAACATTCTTACAGTGTTCTCCCTGTAAACCAAGTCAGACCCATAGGATAAATACAGGTGGCATATAAACAGACAATGAAAGCTCCAACAATATTCGATGATTACGTTTCTCTAAAACAGGTTATAGGCTATATGTGCACCACCAAGTTAGAACAGTAGGTGAAATTAGGCGGTGAAAATAGACCAAATTATGAACACAATTCTATTATAGAATGTTGTGTGTGCTAAATTTGCATGTGTAAGCCAAGCGCTACCACTATTATCAGTAGCACTGTCAAAGCTGTACAAAAAAGTTGCAAACAAGCACACACCGGGCCACGAACGATGTGTTTACAATACCGTGTTGGTGAAAATAGACCAAATTATTAGGATGAGACACATGGGCTACTAACAGCTTACTAAATCAAATCAAATTTTAAAAAAATCTACTTTTTGGGGTCACATACACATGGTTAGCAGATGTAATTGCGAGTGTAGCGAAATGCTTGTGTTCGTAGTTCCGACAGTGCAGCAATATCTAACAAGTAATATCTAACAATTCCAGAACAATACCTAATGAAATAAGGAAGGGAATGGAATAAGAATATATAAATATAAATAAATGGATGAGCATTGACAGAGCGGCATAGGCTATAATAGATGGTATAGAATACAGTATATACATATGAGATGAGTAATGCAAGATATATGAACATTATTAAAGTACACAACATACACTTAGTATTTCTTTCTTATACATATCTCCATTGCATATTACATCATTTATGCAGCAACATACAATACACTTTTGGACTCACCTCGTGAAGGTGGTGCAGCGGTCCTTTGTGGGTAAATTTTGTCATCAAACTTTGTGATCAAAGTCTGGTATTCTCTGGATTTATCGTGGGAACTCTGGAGAAAAAAAACATAGCCACTCCATTGAATAACAGGCTAGTGTTAGTGTGTCACGGGCGTCGTATTGATTAGACCAAAATGCAGCGGGAATGTGTATACTCATCTTTTTATTTGGCAGAAAGAAGGAAAACCAAAACAAAACACACATATACAAAAACACCGATGACAAACAGTCCTGTAAGGCATACAGCTATACACGAAACAACTACCCACAAAATCCCATAGAAAAACAACCCTCTTAATATGGACAGGCGTTCCGCAATTTCTCAAACATATGACTATTTTACACCATTTGAAAGATAAGACTCTCCTTTATCTAACCACATTGTCCGATTTCAAAAAGGCTTTACAGCGAAAGCAAAACATTAGATTATGTCAGGAGAGTACCCAGCAAGAAATATCACACACCCATTTTTCAAGCTAGCATATATGTCACAAAAAACAAAACCACAGCTAAATGCAGCACTAACCTTTGATGATCTTCATCAGATGACACTCCTAGGACATTATGTTAAACAATACATGCATGTTTTGTTCAATCAAGTTCATATTTATATCAAAAACCAGCTTTTTACATTAGCATGTTTTGTTCAGAACTAGCATACCCACCGCAAACTTCCGGTGAATTTACTAAATTACTCACGATTAACATTGACAAAAAACATAACAATTATTTTAAGAATTCTAGATACAGAACTCCTTTATGCAATCGCGGTGTCAGATTTTAAAATAGCTTTTGGGTGAAAGCACATTTTGCAATATTCTGAGTAGATAGCTCGGCCATCACGGCTAGCTAATTGGACACCCACCAAGTTTGGCCCTCACCAAACTCAGATTTACTATAAGAAAAATTGGATTAACTTTGCTGTTCTTCGTCAGAATGCACTCCCTGGACTTCTACTTCAACAACAAATGTTGTTTTGGTTCGAAATAATCCATAGTTATATCCAAATAGCTCCGTTTTGTTTGTGCGTTCAAGTCACAATCCGAAGGGTGACGCGCCGGCGCGTTTCGTGACAAAACATTTCTAAATATTCCATTACCGTACTTCGAAGCATGTCAAATGCTGTTTAAAATCAATTTTTATGCGATTTCTCTCATAAAATAGCGATGATATTCCAACCAGGCGACGACGTATTCGTTCAAACACTGAAAGAAAAAAATTGAGTCGTCTCGTGCAGGAGCGCCTCAGTGTCATTGTTCCCAGAAGGACCACTCACCAAAACCCCTGCTGTTTCTCGCCCAGAGACTGCAGAGCTATCATTCCACTTTCTGGCGCCTTCCTAGAGCCAATGAAAGCCTTAGAAAACGTCACGTTACAGCAGAGATGCTGTATTTTGATAGAAAGGCTACAGAAGGACAAGAAATGGTCAGACAGGGCACTTCCTGTATAGAATCTTCTCAGACACCATTCAAACAGTTTTAGAAACTTTAGAGTGTTTTCTATCCAAATCTACTAATTATATGCATATTCTAGTTTCTGGGCAGGAGTAGTAACCAGATTAAATCGGGTACGTTTTTTATCCGGCCGTGAAAATACTGCCCCCTATCCCAAACAGGTTAAATAGGACCTTCAATTAGAAGCAACTACAGTGGAGGAAAAAAGTATTTGATTCCCTGCTGATTTTGTACGTTTGCCCACTGATAAAGAAAGGATCAGTCTGTAATTTTAATGGTAGGTTTATTTGAACAGTGAGATACAGAATAACAACAAAAATATCCAGAAATACGCATGTCAAAAATGTTATAAATTGATTTGAATTTTAATGAGGGAAATAAGTATTTGACCCCCTCTCAATCAGAAAGATTTCTGGCTCCCAGGTGTCTTTTATACAGGTAACGAGCTGAGATTAGGAGCACACTCTTAAAGGGAGTGCTCCTAACCGCAGCTTGTTACCTGTAAAAAAGACACTTGTCCACAGAAGCAATCAATCAATCAATCAGATTCCAAACTCTCCACCATGGCCAAGACCAAAGAGCTCTCCAAGGATGTCAGGGACTAGATTGTAGACCTACACAAGGCTGGAATGGGCTACAAGACCATCGCCAAGCAGCTTGGTGAGAAGGTGACAACAGTTGGTGCGATTATTCGCAAATGGAAGAAACACAAAAGAACTGTCAATATCCCTCGGCCTGGGGCTCCATGCAAGATCTCACCTCGTGGAGTTGCAATGATCATGAGAACGGTGAGGAATCAGCCCAGAACTACACGGGAGGATCTTGTCAATGATCTCAAGGCAGCTGGGACCATAGTCACCAAGAAAACAATTGGTAACACACTACGCCGTGAAGGACTGAAATCCTGCAGCGCCCGCAAGGTCCCCCTGTTCAAGAATACATATACAGGCCCGTCTGAAGTCTGCCAATGAACATCTGAATGACTCAGAGGACAACTGGTGAAAGTGTTGTGATCAGATGAGACCAAAATGGAGCTCTTTGACATCAACTCAACTCGCCGTGTTTGGAGGAGGAGGAATGCTGCCTATGACCCCAAGAACACCATCTCCACCGTCAAACATGGAGGTGGAAACATTATGCTTTGGGGGTGTTTTTCTGCTAAGGGGACAGGACAACTTCACCACATCAAAGGGACGATGGACCATGTACCGTCAAATATTGGGTGAGAACCTCCTTCCCTCAGCCAGGGCATTGAAAATGGGTCGTGGATGGGTATTCCAGCATGACAATGACCTAAAACACACGGTCAAGGCAACAAAGGTGTGGCTCAAGAAGAAGCACATTAAGGTCCTGGAGTGGCCTAGCCAGTCTCCAGACCTTAATCCCATAGAAAATCTGTGGAGGGAGCTGAAGGTTCGAGTTGCCAAACGTCAGCCTCGAAACCTTAATGACTTGGAGAAGATCTGCAAAGAGGAGTGGGACAAAATCCCTCCTGAGATTTGTGCAAACCTGGTGGCTAACTACAAGAAACGTCTGACCTCTGTGATTGCCAACAAGGGTTTTGCCACCAAGTACTAAGTCATGTTTTTCAGAGGGGTCAAATACTTATTTCCCTCATTAAAATGCAAATCATTTTATAACATTTTTGACATGCGTTTTTCTGGATTTTTTGGTTGTTATTCTGTCTCTCACTGTTCAAATAAAGCTACGATTAAAATTATAGACTGATCATTTCTTTGTAAGTGGGCAAACGTACAAAATCAGCAGGGGATCAAATACTTTTTCCCCCCACTGTATGGTGTATCTTATTATGTCCTCATTGTCAATTCACTCTAACTGAAACCCTGTTGTAATCTGTGTCTGAGAATAACTCAGACATCCACTATTATGTCAAATTACATCAGTCCAATTTACGTTTTACATATATTTATGTGGATAAGGGAAGGGTGAAGTCCCTTAGACATGTTGGCGATAGCATGAGTCGGATGTGAGTCACTTCTGACATGTCAATTCAGGAGCAGAAAGGTTGACTATGTTATACTATTCAGACAGTGGAACATAAATGGTGCCATCTGATTGACATATTAAAGTGCCCTCTCATTTTCACATTGGCTCATTAAACAGAAAGTGGGGGAAGTCAGTAAGAACTGTGGGTGGGTGCTGCGTCCACAGATTAAGGTCCTAGAACAGAAAGTAGAAGGCATTATTATAAACGAAATCAATCTGCATGGTATTGTAGCTGTGTCCACTCACACACACATGCATTCTCCCAAACACACACACACACACCTGACCCCTGACATACAGTATATGGAACAGTGGAGGAAGTTATACATGCTGTGTCATTGTGTGATTCTATTTTTAGACTGGAATATCAAATTGTTCCTAGAAAGGGGAACTTGCCTTGCAGTATTATTGGAAAACAGACAGGAAATTACTGTACAAAGTTAACATATGAATTGTTTTAAATTGGTCATAGCAAGGATCATGCAGCTTTGATTTAGAATTTTAGGACCCCTCTAGGTATAAAAAACCCTCACATATTTAACCCCTTTTTAGGCACTAAACTACTTCCTTAAATGTTTTTAACTGGTACCAGGCTACCTTCAGACAAGTCTTGTGAGGCTTGTGGGCATGCTAGAGAGCTACGTGTTCATGAGAGTCTCGTCTTTCCACAGAGGGGTGGTAATAGTGTTGTAGGCCAAACCATTCGGGTGCTACAGACACTTTTGTGATAAGACCGATTTTCAGGATGTCTCCTGGTCTGACAAACACAGCTGTAGCTCTCCCTCCTTTCACCGCAGATGCGGAAGGATGACATTGGCAGATCTCTAGCTTAAATAGACAGATTTTTATGGGGATTTTGATTATGCTAATTACATTTCCACGGGGGCGTTTTAATAAGACTGAACATCAAAATGGGGCAGTAACACAAAACTGACTGGAAAAACGAATGTGACTAATGTAACAATGAATGACTACTGAAACTACCAAATCAGTTGAATATAAGATGTGATCCCACAAATGACGTCCCATAAATAGATAGTTGAAGTCTGAATCCAGACTAAAGTTATACGTTGGAGAAAGTTAGGTTAGTGGAAACGTCATAAGGGCACTATCTTTGCAAACAAGTGTATGTGGTGCCTTGAGCAATGCGTATGCTTGTGTAATAGTCAAGCAAGGAAGTAGCTGTTACAACTGCAAACCGATAGAGGGCAATGTAGAGAGATTAAGGCGTCTAAGGTGATAGAAATGGTGCGCATGGAAACCACAGTAAACACAGAACAAAGTGGCCGAAGGAAGGATGTTACAACTTTTTACTATAGCAAATTAACAGAAACTTCCTATATTTTTGGCAGGGGGGGGTTTCCTTAAAAAAATCTAATCAAAAGTCATGATAACATTATGAAATACGACTCAAATCCCCTCCAGAAAAAGCAGATTATGTCCTTAGCCTAGTTTTAGTATTGTGGCACTTTACCTGTCAGAGAGATGTTCTGTTACACAGATAGAGGAGTGTGCTTGCCTGTTGTCATGACTCCTGACGGTGTGACGCACACCCTCACTTTACATCAGACAGCAGGGTGTGTGTGTGTGTGTGTGTGTGTGTGTGTGTGTGTGTGTGTGTGTGTGTGTGTGTGTGTGTACAGTGTCATTTCACCCAGTATCGCCCCACAGATGTGTGAATGCTTACTGTTAGTGGTTACGGTTGCTATGTTGTTAAAATCATCTGTCCCTGTGCAAACATGAAGTTTTCAGTTGATATGTCAGGGTGAGGCTATCCCAGGTAGACAGCATAGAGTTTATAAACGGTGTCACTCAAGGTAAAGTCAGCAGAGATGTTATGCAAGGTAAGAAGTTTCCCTCTGTGGTGATATCCCCCTTACATTCACATCCTTAGACTGGGTCAGACATCAAGCCTGATGTAAATACCAAAGATGTTTGCATAACCTACATCTTCACAACATCTCTCAATAGTGTTGTTTTAGGGAAACCCTTTTGATTTCCAAGGGAATGTCATGTAATATTACATTAGGTATTTGCAGCACATCAAGGGTAACTCCAGTAGGCTATATCCCATGAAGGAACATGCAGCAGTGTCAGTTTCATTGTGGGGTTATGTACACCATGCCCCCTGGTTTTATTCTACAGTCAGAGAGTTCCTGTGGAATCATCTGTCTCCCAACTCTATCTGATTCACCAAAGACATGTGAACCATGCAACTAGAGGGAATATTTTGGTTTTATTTTCCCCACACTGGACTTTTGTTCTGTATTCCTACATGAAGGCTGCAAACATCCCTCCAACATGGTATCCCAACCTGGATAAAACCTGGCCATATGGAGAGTACATTTGCAATGTATTATCTGTTTATGCTTGCAGATATGCATTTTATCCATGTATGATAGCATATGAGATCAGGTGAGGTGCAGAACTGTATTAGTACAATAATCAATAGGGTAAACTAATATGATATTTCACACACTGGTTGACCTTCAATTTACATTCCATGGAACACCTGCATGCATAGTTATCAAAATACTAGTCTCTCCTGTATACAGACAAAGTCTGCAAAATGTGCTGAACAATTATGTAATTTCCCTCAATTACCTCGTTATGACACACTAATTCCCCAAGTGAAAAGGGATTTATTCTAGAACCTGTCAAAGGCACCTGTTTGTCTCTCATTCATTTATCTCATTCATTGAAGGTATTTCTGTCTGCATCACAGGTAGATTTTGATGTCTAATAGGAAACTACAAGTTTTCATTCTTACTCTGAGTCTGTGGGGCTAATTCGAGGGGGAATTTTTCTCATAAAAGCCCAGTCTATGAGTTTCCCTGCTAGTTGTGTCGAGATAACTCAACGTGGAAATCCCCCATTCTTTGTCTCCTCCCCGTAGAGCATTAAACCCACTGGCACCTCCCTCCAACACACACTCCAATTCCAAACTTGAGAGAGAACAGAGAAGTGTGTGGACTTATCAGTCAGTCAGTCTATTCACTATGGATGTTACAGTTTCAAACCACAAACAAATGGATTATAACTATGATGATATGGAATCGAAACACGGGAAAATGGTACCTTGCCAAGAAGACCGTTTTGATAGCGGTCTGGATTCTCTAAAAGAGGATGAATATGGTAACCTTGTGAAGGAGCTGGAGGAATTGAGAGTGGCCAATGTCGAAGTCTTGGCAAACCCCTGCAGTAATGAACCCTGGAGGAAAACAGTGACTGAGGATGGCGACACGTAAGTTCACTTTTATCTTTGGGTAATGTTGTATTTAAGTGCAAGAAGTGCAAGAAGGCAAGAAGGCAAATTGAAATATCCTATTATAATCTAAAGCAATGTTTTAACAATACAGCATTTTATGCAAAATCCTATGCTTTCATAAAGTATACAAAACTCACAGATATGCTCACGTTATTAAGATGTTCTAAAATTATGCAGCTGATAGTCATAATTTGCAAGTAAACAAAATGACTTTTGGACTCAGTTGTATGATGAGTATGTACTTTGCCTCAGAGCTGCACCTAGGCGGTGCTAAAGTCAGCTCTGCGCAGTTAGGAAAGTCCCTGACGAGATGCCAGGAATGATAATGCATCAGATGTGTCAAGCCCCAACTGGTGGAAATAACCGGAAAAAATCCTTTATTGCGCAAGGCTCTAGTGTTCGCGCTTTGTTCAACCACTTCCTATGCGCCATGCATATCTGAATCGCAGCCTTTTTTAAACTTTTTCTTTTCCCCTCCTCCACACAGGTTTCTCCACCTGGCCATTATTCATGAAGCCACAGAACAAGCCGAGCAGATGATCAAACTGTCACACAATGATGATATATTACTGGACGCACAAAACAATCAGAGACAGGTAATTATTGATGACCAATGGGGAAATAGATACTTGATCAATTTAACAAATATATAGGTTAATAAAAAAACATACTTCATTTGTTAATTAAAACAATTAATTGGTAGATAAACAACTGTCTTATTGAAACAAGTGGTCATCACTACACATATAGTTATTAACAGCTATCTAAATGGTGGTATTTACACCTGAAAACAATATCTAACCACCTAATTCTTCTCTCAGACTGCGCTCCACCTGGCAGTAATCACAGAACAGCCCCATCTGGTAGAGAGGCTACTGAAGGCCGGGTGCAACCCGCGGTTAGTAGACGACAGTGGGAACACCGCCCTCCACATCGCCTGTAAGAAGGGCTCTCTCACCTCCTTCAGTGTGATCACCCAGAACTGCCTCCGCCACCTCAGTTACATCCTCACCTTCCCCAACTACAGCGGACACAACTGCCTCCACCTCGCCTCCATTAATGGATACCTCTCCATGGTGGAGAGTCTGGTTCAGTTTGGTGCCGACATCAATGCACAGGTATGTTCATCACACAGGTATCCTGTTGCCAATAATCAAGTATCCCCATTGATGATTGAAAACCTAAATGTATTCTCAAACCAAAAAAAACTAATGTTTGGTGTATTTCTGTTTCCCCTCAGGAACAATGTAGCGGTCGTACAGCGCTCCACCTGGCCGTAGACCTCCAGAACCTATCCCTGGTCCACCGGCTCCTCTCCCTGGGGGCAGACGTCAACAGTGTGACATACGGGGGCTACACGCCGTACCACCTTACCTACGGGCGTCAGAACACTGAGATCTGCCACCAGCTGTATGAGAAGACAGACCAAGAGCTTAGAGAGCTGCCTGAGAGCGAATCAGAAGAGAGCGAGGAGGAGTGCATGTCTGATGATGAACAGGTGAGAAGCTAACAACAGCTACACTGGTCTCACTTGTAAAAGAGATTTGATCTCTATATAAACAAAGGTTAAATTAATTAAAAACTGCAGTACTAGAGAGAGGGGGGAAAGGCTATATCTGTTCAAATGGATTGACTATTGACTACCAAATAAATATTTTTTTCTATTTAAAAGACAGTTGAGTTAACAGATTCGTTGTTTCTTTTTTTCTACACAGATGTACGATGACATTACATTCGGGCAGAATTGAAGTGGTCGCATCACATGGTGATGTGAAGTCAAGTCGATGAAGCTGCTACGGGCCAGTCCAGTCAAAGCACAGTGGGAACTCCAGGTCCCAGAAGCCTTCGGGAGAGCCGCTTAGAGCCCCGACAGACAAGGTGACAGTGAGACAAGACTGAAGATGCCGTTCGGTCGGGATGAAAGTCTGGTGTTCTGTGAAGATCAAACGCACCGGAAAACATAATATGACCCCGACCTCAGAGAATTCTCCTATGTTCATGTATATATCAGATATATATTGTAAATACACAGAGATATTTTTATAATTGTGAATGTTTTTACTAAATATGTATCTATAAATGGATTTTGACTGCTCTATATCCTACTCTTACGCACTGTGGTTTTGGTTCATTTCCTGTGACACAATGATTATTTCAGCAAACTGTCTCACAGTACAGTCCTGAATTTCCTGTCACACTCTAGTAATTCTCCATGGCCATTTTTACACAGTAATATACAGTATCAAACCATCTCAATAAACTGCCTCACTTAGCCAACACTACTCACTAACTGACATGGAAAATCCAACACAATGCCACTTATGTAGAAATACTTGAAAGTAGTTTTTTTGGCATATCAGTACTTTACTATTTATTTATATTTTTGACAACTTTTACTAAAGAAAATAATGTACTTTTTACAACATACATTTTCCCTGACACCCAAAAGTGCTAGTTACATTTTGAATGCTTAGCAGGACAGGAAAAAGGGTCAAAGAGAACATTCCAAAATGCAACTGCCTCTGATCTGGCAGACTCACTAAACACAAATGCTTCGTTTGTAAATTATGTGTGAGTGTTGGAGTGTGCCCCTGGCTATCCACACATTTCAAAAAACAAGAACACGGTGTAATCTAGTTTGCTTAATATAAGGAATTTTAAATGATTTATACTTTTGCTTTTGATACTTAAGTATGTTTTTAGCAATTACATTTACTTTTGATACTTAAGTATATGTAATACCAAATACTTTTTTACTTTTACTCAAGTAGTATTTTACTGGTTGACTTTCACTTAAGTCATCTTCAATTAAGGTATCTTTACTTTTACTCAAGTATGAAAACAGGGTACTTTTTCCCACCACTGCACAAGGCTCATGTACATTTTTCACAGACTTGCAAGACAAGTGATTTCCCCTTCCCCCACATAACACACACAGGACTTGTAATAAATAAATAATACTATGCCATTTATATCCAAAGCACCAGTCATGCGTGCACACATTTTACATATGGGTAGTCCTGGGAATCGAACCCACTATCCTGGTGTTGCAAATGCCATGCTCTAGCAACTCAGCTACAGAGGACCAGTCTGGGGTTTCTTGGTTGGGGTGGGGTCATCAGATCTGTGAGTCACGTTGTTAAATGTCCCTCACGGATTGGATATGTAAGAGGAGCTCCTGTTCTGTACTGTTTTTGACAAAAAATTACACCTCAGAAGTACGACTGAATCAGTGTCTGGGTAGGCATAGAGGAAGCGCTGACTCATTCTGTAGAAAACCTGCTGTTCACCAATCTGGGAATTACTGAAATTTACCAGACTGGACTACCCATGCCTTTAATTTGTATTACCAGTAGCAGTAATGACTACTGGGAAACCCTGAGAGCTAAAAGTATAACACAGGACAAGGCTGAATTTCAGCTGACTTAACATACCCCAGGTTTCCATCCAATTGGCGACAGATTTTCATACGAATATTCTAAAATCCACAGCTCTCATTCAGCAACCCTTGCTCCCAGTTGCACATCTGATAAACACTATTATAGTCAGTCAGTGGTATAAAAATACATGGTCTTTGGACTACTGGCAGTGTAAAATGGACCCTATAATTGCTGTGGGCCATAAACATCAGTTGGCCTATAGACCTCTGGATTCTCAGGGGATTTCCTAAGGAATCTGACTCAGCCTCACCCAAGGACACAACAGTACCTCTGCATGTGATCTGTTCATACCCTCTGGACATAGAACTAACATGACGTGTCAACAAAATCCTAATCCTGAGACTTTGGATTAGTCTTTTGCCTCTGTAATCTAAACCGCATTCGATATGTGACCTTTTCCAATAGGCAAATATCCCATCTAGTTCACTTATTGATAATACATTTATCTGGAAGCCATTCAACCTTTACCCACTATGCATTCAGGTATGTAAACACCTTTTACCCACATCTCTCTCATCACATAAATATTGCACTCTTTTCAAGACAATTTGCCTTTTGATTGTCGCCTGAGGTGCATTATGAAACAAATGTATTTTTGACTTTCTGAAAGTGGAGAATGCATAGAAATGATAGGAGCTAAACAGGACACAACCAGTTTTGCCTGACTGTAGTAAAGAACCTTTACCACAGCTCTGCAGTAGTATGACGTGATTAAATGAGCAGAACCACAACAGGAAGTCAATGTTCTACTCTGCAGCAATGTTCAAAACTTTCCCAGTTTCTAAATCTGTCTCAGTCAGGTCACCTAATTTAAAGAGAGAATAGGATCTTAAGCACTTACAAACATATTGTAGAAATGCACTTACAAATTTGTAACATATTGTACGAATTGGAATTCGGAACACATCCTACGAATTGCAATTTATTTATATGTTGGATGTAACATACGAAATGGATGACGTAGTACACAACTGTGCAACATTTCCTGAACCCCGTTTTGCCTCGTGAGTACTACTTTCAGAATTACTTGCGAAAACATACACAAAACCTCTGGAACAGATCTTTAACAGGTAAAAAAAGGTCAAATTTGTACTAGGTCATATAACGAAGGCCTGGTGCACAGAATTCAGTCAAATCTATGGTCACACACTGAGCACTGATTTAAAAAGAAAAATATTGTCATACTCCTACACAGTCTGTCACTAGTACCTGAGATAAAACCTGTCCCAGCATTAAGAGATCTAACTGAAAATAAATGAATTAAAATATAGGAATTTACTAGAAACATTTTTAATGGAACAGGAGGTAAAATATACAGCAAACAAGGATAACACCATTCTTCAACTGGGGAACTACAAATCCCATCATTCAGTTACACATCTCTCTCTGGGACTCTGTAGTCTTTCTGGGCTCAGTCTCTCTCTGCTAGGGACACCAGGTGGATGTCCACCTCAGACTCGGTCAGAATCCTGCAGTTAGAAAAAAAATACAGATTCAAATTTGACATTCCTCACTATCAACTTCGCGACAACACAATTCTGGTGGTACATACCAATATAGCACCTCCACACCTAAAGTGTACCAATTTTACACACTTTCTAAACAACAAAAGGTCTTACTGTATTTTATATGGGGCCTAATGATGCTAAGTGAGAGTGTTCAGAGCAGAGCGGTGCTTCACCTGAACTTAGGATCCTCTGTTGTGATGACTCCTATCTCCAGCTCAGAGGGCTTGAAATCAATTGACAGGACTGTTGACAGACATGTGATGGCAGTCTGAAGAGAGGGAGGCAGAAGGAGAGATACAATTAAACCACTTGCAATCACATCTACTGTTTTTGCAGAGGGGAGAAACAAATGCTGACCGTACAACATTCACTTAGTAGTTAATATCACTTTAATTTCGTTGTATCACTAAACGTTGTACTGTATGTACACAGTTAGCAGAGTGGAAGGGATTTTCTACCTCAACAGTTTCTTTAAAGGTCCAGTCGAGTTTCTTTTTGACCTTCTTCTCCAGGAAGCTGGTGGCCTCTGTCTGTTTGACCCCTGCAGCAGTGGCCTTGAAGCCACAGTAGTAGCCTGCAGGGTCACACTTGTACACCTGGGGACCACACTCCTCATCCACACCTATCACTATCATGCCTGAAAAGCAGAAGAAAGGAGAGACATGATATTGGTCAAGCAGAACATTTTGTTTGTGCAGAAGATAATCTAAGAGTTGTAAACAATATCCGGGAAAATATGCAAACAATATCCGGGAAAATATGCATTGGCATTGTCTTTCTATAATTGTCTGAATGAACATTAGGAGTACAACACGGCTCATTAGAATTGCATGCTTTTGACTGCCTAGTATGTAGAACTTGTGCTTCAAATTTCAGTTCCAACACACATAAATAACCATGCACTTACAGCATCCCAGCGGCCTCATCTCAGCATTCTGTGTGTACACCTGAGAGATGTCAGCAATCCTCTTACACAGCATGTCCACTGGGATCTCATAACCATACTTGTACTTCCAGTTGGCTGCTTCGTAGCGCGCTCTCTGAACCTGGGACTTGCTGTCCGCTGGAGGAGAGAAGAGTCAAGCAGTTAGAGCCAGCACTGGGAATTGGCAATTTCAAGGTAGGCCTTAGTGTTATGCACATGGAAGGGGGAAGAGTACTTTTTCTTAGTAAGAGTTGAATTATATGAGTTGGGATACAAGTAAAAGTGAAGTTGTTGTAGAGTTGGCTTTGACCATCGTAGCAGTTTACCAAGTAGACTTGCTAAGGCATTGTGTATCCTACTCCTACCTGTCATCCCTGACATCACACAGCCAATGTTCTCCGTTATCCTGAACAGGTGAGTGACTGTGGAGGCATCCAATAGCTTGTCCTAGTAGAGACAAAACAAGGTAACATCCTTTTTAAGGAATCCAATTGTTGGACTAAGTTAGTACTCCACTTGTGAAAAGCCTAAAACAATGAGGTAAACAGGCATGGTTTTACAGCTGAACTTACCGGTACTTTCTTCTGTGTGACGACTACTGCGCAATCTTTACCTCTGACTGCTACTGACGTGAGACCACCTTGGTTTATGGCTTTGAAAGCATATTCTGTGTAAAACACAACAGGGTTGTTCAGAACATGATTGAATCACTGCATACAACAAAAATCAAAAGCACTTCAGATAACAGCACACCTCTGACACCATAGAATTTGGAATCACAATACTAATTAAATAGGATCTCTATGTCTGACCAATGATTATACACATAATTGTATCTGACACCCATTCTCCCTTCACGTTGAGATTTACTAAGATGGCCTCGCGAGACTTCCTAGCTTGCTAACAACATACTGTAGTTAGCTAGATTCCCTCACTAGCAACTAGCTAGCTGCACTCACGTCTGCAATTACCACAATAAAGCAACATGTTTTCAGTAGCTATCTAGTACAAATGACAATTTCACGTTGAGTGAGTAGGTAGCTAGCTAGCTAGTTATTTTCATTGTGTTTCTTATCAGGTGTTAGCCTAGCAAGCTGAGCATTCTGCTTATTGTGCGGATCTAACGTTAGTAGTTGGGGGCAGTCAAACAAAATTTCGAAACTTAAAACTACATGCAGAATTTGAATATATTAAATAAAAAAATTACTATAGACGTAATGCAAGTTAGCTAGTTATCAACATATTAGCGTTAGCTACTTAGCTAGGAACAATGACAGAGCATTTACCTAGCTGGGTACAGTGTTGTGTGCATACAAATAAAAATATACCGTACTAACCAACTTGGTAGAGTCTACCCTCTGGAGAGAAGATAGTGATGTGACGATCAAAACCTGCACTTGAGCCCCGGGACATCTTGGTTGGAATTTGGTTAGCTAAAAAGTGAAAAATATGTTGTAAACACAAATCTCACTTCATACATAAATGAATCAGCGTCTCTTCAATACTAAAAGTACTTCCGGATCACGGAATTTCGGCAACGTTCTAAATAACGTAATAGTAGTAAGGTGTCATTAACCTGTATTTAATCATGATGTATGAAAAATAATCTTCTAAACATGAACAATGATTCATATTTGTTCATATTTAAGTGACATTTGCATTAAATGTGGGTTTTAAAACATGTTCCAAGGTCAAATAAATACCCCAATGCAAATCACTATGTATGTATTATACATATTGGGTTATAGAGAAAAAACGATTGTGCTGATGTAAAAGTGGGGTGGGGAGTACTCAGTAGGGTCTGTAGAATTTATATATGGTGTCGTTTCATGGGGCTCTGAGAATAATACTGTGTTGCTGGCTTTTTACTCTGGTCAAACAGCTTAAAGGGGAACTGCACCCGCTGATTTAGCCTTGTTTTTTGGCTTGCTTCTCAACAAATGCTGGCGGCCAAGACAGAAGTGAGGCGTGAGTTGGCTTGGGAGTGTGGTTTGATGTGAGTGATTCTTGGGTATGTACTTGCCAACAACAAGACACACCCATCTGTCAGAACCTTGCCCGCAGCTGTTTCCCCCCACTCAATAACAACAAACAAACCTCCTGCAGTTTAATAACTACATACAGATGTATGGTGAGATGCTGGAGGGAGCTTTGAATAGGTCAGTAACCAACAGAGTAATATGAGAATGCAATTGCTGAATTGATGTAGATATTCTAAAGTGTTTTGATAACTTTCAAATGTAGTAACAGGTACATGTAGAATAAACAATCCTTTCAATCAGGGGTGTCAAACTTATTCCATGGAGGGCCTAGTGTCTGCTGGTTTTTGTTTTTTCCTTTCAATTAATACCTAGACAAGTAGGTGAGGGGAGTTCCTTACTAATCAGTGACCTTAATTCATCAATCAAGCACAAGGGAAGAGCAAAAACCTGCAGACACTAGGCCCTCCGTGGAACGAGTTTGACACGTGCTTTACATAATACCTTAGAAGCAGTGTTCTGCTAATATAACAATGTGCACCTTTCATCTTTATTTCATTGTCATTCACAGCTGATACAGATACTGTGCCTATCTGCATTTTGGCAAACATGTCAGAGTGGTCATACCTTCCTGCGTGGTGTCCTGTATAAAACAGGAGTTCCTGACACTGCTGCAGAACACACAGAATGGTATCAGTCAATGCCTCCCCGAATTGACTGATACCATTCAATTCAATAATTAAAAAGACAATACAAGTAAAAGTTGTAGCTAGTAAAAATGTTATGACTAGTGTCATTCAGAGACATCAGTATCAAGCCTGTCTGTCAGTCTGGACTTCATCGCATCATGTTGCAAGTCTCCACGTGCTGGCTACGTCCAAATTTCTGTGAACACATTTTTTTTATTTCACCTTTATTTAACCAGGTAGGCTAGTTGAGAACAAGTTCTCATTTACAACTGCGACCTGGCCAAGATAAAGCAAAGCAGTTCGACACATACAACAACACAGAGTTACACATGGAATAAACAAACATACAGCCAATAATACAGTAGAAAAAAAGTCTATATACATTGTGTGCAAACGAGGTAAGATAAGGGAAGTAAAGCAATAAATAAGCCATGGTGGTGAAGTAATTACAGTATAGCAATTAAACAATGGAGTGATAGATGTGCAGAAGATGAATGTGCAAGTAGAGATACTGGGGTGCAAAGGAGCAAGATAAATAAATAAATACAGTATGGGGATTTGGTAGTTGGATGGGCTATTAACAGATGGGCTATGTACAGGTGCAGTGATCTGTGAGCTGCTCTGACATCTGGTGCTTAAAGTTAGTGATGGAGATATGAGTCTCTAGCTTCAGTGATTTTTGCAGTTCGTTCCAGTCATTGGCAGCAGAGAACTGGAAGGAAAGACAGCCAAATGAGGAATTGGCTTTGGGGGTGACCAGTGAAATATACCTGATGGATCGCGTGCTACGAGTGGGTGCTGCTATGGTGACCCGTGAGCTGAGATAAGGCGGGGCTTTACCTAGCAAAGACTTATAGATGACCTGAAGCCAGGGGGTTTGGCGACAAGTATGAAGCGAGGGCTAGCCAACGAGAGCATACAGGTCGCAGTGGTACATGGGGCTTTGGTGACAAAACGGATGGCACTGTGATAGACTGCATCCAATTTGTTGAGGATCGGTCAAGGATCGGTAGTCAAGGATCGGTAGGATGGTCAGTTTTACAAGGGGATGTTTGGCAGCATGAGTGAAGGATGCTTTGTTGCGAAATAGGAAGCCAATTCTAGATTTAATTTTGGATTGGAGATGCCTAATGTGAGTCTGGAAGGAGAGTTTACAGTCTAACCAGACACCTAGATATTTGTAGTTGTCCACATATTCTAAGTCAGAACCGTCCAGAGTAGTGATGCTGGACGGGCGGGCAGGTGCGGGCAGCGATCGGTTGAAGAGCATGCACTTCATGCACTTATAAATGCACTTCATCTTCAAATAGTATTTTTGCAGGAATCTCCTTGCGAATGTTTTGCCGAAGATTGTATCTCCGCCGGCCTGGGCAACCTGAGCTTTTGCTAGCTTGCATTTAAGAGAAGTTGGAGGCCACGGAAGGAGAGTTGTATGGCATTGAAGCCCGTCTGGAGGTTAGTTAACACAGTGTCCAAAGAAGGCCCAGAGGTATACAGAATGGTGTCGTCTGCGTAGAGGTGGATCAGGGAATCACCAGCAGCAAGAGTGACATCATTGATGTATACAGAGAAGAGAGTCGGCCCGAGAATTGAACCCTGTGGCACCCCCATAGAGACTGCCAGAGGTCCGGACAACAGGCCCTCCGATTTTACACACTGAACTCTATCAGAGAAGTAGTTGGTGAACCAGGCGAGGTAGTCATTTGAGAAACCAAGGCTGTTGAGTCTGCCGATAAGAATGTGGTGATTGACAGAGTCGAAAGCCTTGGCCAGGTTGATGAATACGGCTGCACAGTATTGTCTCTTATCGATGGCAGTTATGATATCGTTTAGAACCTTGAGCGTGGCTGAGGTGCACCCATGACCAGCTTTGAAACCGGATGGCATAGCGGAGAAGGTACGGTGGGATTTGGCTTTCGAAGACCTTAGAAAGGCAGGGTAGGAGGTTGCAACAATTTCGGCAGATAACTTTAGAAAGAGAGGGTCCAGATTGTCTAGCCTGGCTGATTTGTAGGGGTCCAGATTTTGCAGCTCTTTCAGAACATCAGCTATCTGGATTTGGGTGAATGAGAAATGGGGGAGGGAGGCTTGGGCGAGTTGCTTTGGGGGATGCAGGGCTGTTGACCGGGTAGGGGTAGCCAGGTGGAAAGCATGGCCAGCCGTATAAAAATGCTTACATACACTGTTCTATTACCAATGGCAGGATAGGTCATATCTGATAAAACCTAACCAATTATGGTCTCTCCATCAAACAACTGAGGCTGCCATCTGACAAAAGCAGTTGAGGAAGAGTTCATCAGTGGTACATGGAATGAAAATGGACATTTGTGCTGCACTGTATTATTAGTAATCACCTCATTGTGGATGTGTTGAGAGGATGTGTTGAGTGCCAGGTCTTTCTGCATCTGTGAACACATACAAACAGTCACTTTTCTATTACCAATGGCAGTTAGGGATAGGTGATATCTGACAAACAAACATATACTATGTTGAAGTTTGAACAGGACAGACTAAACCTACCTACTAAACCTAATTCTGTTCACCCCATCAATGACCGTTGGTGATCAGGCAAGAGGTGAGGCTGGAGACCAACCAGTGGTGATGAGTATATGCCGGTAGATAGACCATAAACTGCTGGTTATGTATCTGTTTATGTATATTTTGATAATCCTTATCACTATCATCGCTAGCATAGCTGACATTAGCTAGCTAACTAAATACCTAGCTATACTTTTGTATATACATTATAGTGTAGATACTTTATTGGGTCAAAACTGTGTGCTGGAAAACCTTGGTAGAGCATGGGTGGAGTAGGCATTGTGGTGCAAATGTGAATTTTCTTTCTTTTTCGGCTTCATACCAATTCCTACTTCTCACTTAAAACTGTTTTTAATAGAATAGAAGTTAAAGCTATTCATATTCTATTCCATTCTTCTAGGCATAAGTGGTTGGCCAATGCTGGACATTCATTGGACACACAATAAATGCCAACTTTTACAGCAATGATCAGCAGCCCATTTCCTACTCACACTCTTTGTCATCCATCAGGTATTTACAGTAGCAGAAATATGTAGCCCTATTCAGAAAGGGGTGTCGTCATGATTACGGCTGTGGCGGTCATGACATTTTGTCAGCAGGTGATTGTCAAGTAAATAACTGCCGTTCTCATGGTAATTGACCTTTAATTACCATAAACATGTTTAGCATCTCTTGGCTTCGACGCATAGCCTTCAAAGTATTTGATCCCCTGCTGATTTTGTATGTTTTAATGGTAGGTTTATTTGAACAGTGAGAGACAGAATAACAACAAAAATATCCAGAAAAACGCATGTCAAAAATGTTATAAATTGATTTGCATTTTAATGAGGGAAATAAGGTAACGAGCTGAGATTAGGAGCATACTCTTAAAGGGAGAGCTCCTAACCGCAGCTTGTTACCTGTAAAAAAGACACCTGTCCACAGAAGCAATCAATCAATCAGATTCCAAACTCTCCACCATGGCCAAGACCAAAGAGCTCTCCAAGGATGTCAGGGACAAGATCGTAGACCTACACAAGGCTGGAATGGGCTACAAGACCATCGCCAAACAGCTTGGTGAGAAGGTGACAACAGTTGGTGCGATTATTCGCAATTGGAAGAAACACAAAAGAACTGTCAATATCCCTCGGCCTGGGGCTCCATGCAAGATCTCACCTCGTGGAGTTGCAATGATCATGAGAACGGTGAGGAATCAGCCCAGAACTACACGGGAGGATCTTATCAATGATCTCAAGGCAGCTAGGACCATAGTCACCAAGAAAACAATTGGTAACACACTACGCCGTGAAGGACTGAAATCCTGCAGCGCCTGCAAGGTCCCCCTGCTCAAGAATACATATAAATGCACATCTGAAGTTTGCCAATGAACATCTGAATGACTCAGAGGACAACTGGTGAAAGTGTTGTGGTCAGATGAGACCAAAATGGAGCTCTTTGACATTAACTCAACTCGCCGTGTTTGGAGGAGGAGGAATGCTGCCTATGACCCCAAGAACACCATCTCCACCATCAAACATGGAGGTGGAAACAATATGCTTTGGGGGTGTTTTTCTGCTAAGGGGACAGGACAACTTCCCCGCATCAAAGAGACGATGGACGGGGCCATGTACCATCAAATCTTGGGTGAGAACCTCCTTCCCTCAGCCAGGGCATTGAAAATGGGTCGTGGATGGGTATTCCAGCATGACAATGACCCAAAACACACAGCCAAGGCAACACAGGAGTGGCTCAAGAAGAAGGACATTAAGGTCCTGGAGTGGCCTAGCCAGTCTCCAGACCTTAATCCCATAGAAAATCTGTGGAGGGAGCTGAAGGTTCGAGTTGCCAAACGTCAGCCTCGAAACCTTAATGACTTGGAGAAGATCTGCAAAGAGGAGTGGTGTCACGTCCTGGCCAGTATAAGGGTTAATTGTTATTGTAGTTTGGTCAGGACGTGGCAGAGGGTATTTGTTTTATGTGGTTCGGGGTGGTGTTTTGGTAAAAGGTTGTTTGATTTAGTATTTCCGGGTTTTTGGTTTATGGTCTATGTATTTCTATGTGTAGTCTAGTAAGTGTGTTTCTATGGTTGGTTAATTGGGGTTGAGATTCTCAATTGAAGGCAGGTGTTTTCCCTTTGCCTTTGATTGAGAGTCCCATATATTAGTTTGTGTTTGTCATTTGTGGGAGATTGTTTCTTGTCTAGCATATGTGAGCCTGAGAAGACTGTCTGTAATTCGTGAGTTCATTTTGTTATTTTTGTATGTTCATTTTGAGTTAATAAAAGTTCAAAATGAACAAACACAGTCCTGCTGCATTTTGGTCCTCCTTCACCGACGATAACCGTGACAGAATCTCCCACCAAAAATGGACCAAGCAGCAGAGGAAGGAGCAAGGGGAATTCGGTGAGGACCGGGAACGCTACCGAGGAACGCGATTGGCGTTTAAACCGGAGAGGCAGCCCCAATAATTTTTTGCGGGGGGGCACACGGACAGATCGGCGGAGCCGAGGATGGAACCAGAGCTAGTGAGGGGAAAAGTGGAGGAAAGAGAAACAGAGACTATAAGGGAGTTGATGGGAAAATTGGAGGAGAAAAGGATGAGAGAGCTACTGTGTTGGTGTTTTAGGCACGACATTCGCCCTACAGAGCGTGTCCTAATGTTATCACCTGGAGTAGCGTTTATTAATAGTCCTGAGGTGCGTGCTAGCTGTCTGGTGAAGATAATACCAGCACCACGCACCAGGCATCCAGTTCGTCAGCCCAGTCCGACTCGTCCTGTTCCCGCTCCCCGCACTAGCCTGGAGGTGCGTGTTCCCAAGCCGATACCTCCAGTACCAGCGCCACGCATCGGGCTTTTAGTGCGTCAGCCCAGTCTGACTCATCCTGTTCCCGCTCCCCGCACAAGCTCTGAGGTGCGTGTTCCCAGGCTGATATGTCCAGTACCAGCACCACGCACCAGGCTTCAAGTGCGTCATCCCAGTCCGACGTCGCCAGAACTGCTCGTCAGTCAAGAGTCGCCAGAGCCGCCCGTCAGTCAAGAGTCGCCAGAGCCGCCCGTCAGTCAAGAGTCGCCAGAGCCGCCCGTCAGTCAAGAGTCGCCAGAGCCGCCCGTCAGTCAAGAGTCGCCAGAGCCGCCCGTCAGTCAAGAGTCGCCAGAGTCGCCCGTCAGTCAAGAGTCGCCAGAGCCGCCCGTCAGTCAAGAGTCGCCAGAGCCACCCATCAGTGAGGAGTCGCCAGAGCCGCCCGTCAGTAAGGAGTCGCCAGAGCCACCCACTAGTCAGGAGTCGCCAGAGTGGCCAGACTGCCCGGAGCTGCCAGAGTGGCCAGACTGCCCGGAGCTGCCAGACTGCCCCAGCGGCCAGGATCAGCCAGAGCTGCCAGACTGCCCAGAGCTGCCAGAGCTGCCAGACTGCCCGGAGCTGCCAGACTGCCCAGAGCTGCCAGACTGCCCCAGCGGCCAGGATCAGCCAGAGTGGCCCGACTGCCCGGTTCTGCCAGAGTGGCCCGACTGCCCGGTTCTGCCAGAGTGGCCCGACTGCCCGGTTCTGCCAGAGTGGCCCGACTGCCCGGGTTTGCCAGAGTGGCCTCCTGTCCTCCGGCCCAGCCCGAGTGGCCCGCCTGTCCTCCGGCCCAGCCCGAGTGGCCCGTCTGCCCGGCGCAGCTATCAGCGCCACCAAAGTGGACGACACCGAAGGTGGAGAGAGGTTTACGTCCCGCACCTGAGCCACCTCCAGGATTTGTGGGTTGGGGAGGGAGGGTGTAGCACAGTGCCGTCGTTGACGGCAGCCACCCTCCCTTCCCTCTCTTTAGTTTAGGGGGATTTTTGTTGTTGTTTGGGGTTTTTGTTTCTTGAGGTGCTTCCGGGGTTAGCACCTTTAGGGGGGGGTACTGTCACGTCCTGGCCAGTATAAGGGTTAATTGTTATTATAGTTTGGTCAGGACGTGGCAGAGGGTATTTGATTTATGTGGTTCGGGGTGGTTTTTTATTAAAAGGGTGTTTGATTTAGTATTTCCGGGTTTTTGGTTTATGGTCTATGTATTTCTATGTGTAGTCTAGTAAGTGTGTTTCTATGGTTGGTTAATTAGGGTTGGGATTCTCAATTGAAGGCAGGTGTTTTCCCTTTGCCTTTGATTGAGAGTGCCATATATTAGTTTGTGTTTGTCATTTGTGGGAGATTGTTTCTTGTCTAGCATATGTGAGCCTGAGAAGACTGTCTGTAATTCGTGAGTTCGTTTTGTTATTTTTGTATGTTCATTTTGAGTTAATAAATGTTCAAAATGAACAAACACAGTCCTGCTGCATTTTGGTCCTCCTTCACCGACGATAACCGTGACAAGTGGGACAAAATCCCTCCTGAGATGTGTGAAAACCTGGTGGCCATCAACAACAAACGTCTGACCTCTGTGATTGCCAACAAGGGTTTTGCCACCAAGTACTAAGTCATGTTTTGCAGAGGGGTCAAATACTTATTTCCCTCATTAAAATGCAAATAATTTTATAACATTTTTGACATGTGTTTTTCTGGATTTTTTGTTGTTATTCTGTTTCTCACTGTTCTAATAAACCTACTATTAAAATTATTGACTGATCATTTCTTTGCAAGTGGGCAAACTTTCAAAATCAGCAGGGGATCAAATACTTTTTTCCCCCACTGTACATTTTAAAAAGTATTTTAAAAAGTAATTTTAATTTAGACTACACCATCAAAATAAATCCATTATTTATTTTAGACAGGTCTAATGAAACATGATATGAAGAAAATGTAGTCTATTTCAGAAGAACAGAATAGCATACTCTGAGTTTTTCTTATGTTAGGCCCTGATATGGCTATGCCATATGGCTGTGGGCTACATTAGTTAATTTAGCAAACAAGATTTGCTTTGAATTCCATGACATTATTTTATTTTGAATAAAATAGAAAGGATATTTTCTCCAAACAATTTCCAAAGAAGTGCTCACACTATTCTGTGTTGTGCGGTTAACAAAGTATATGCTTAATTTAGAGTTATTTATATAACTTTAGTTGTGATACAAATGTTGGGCTATATGTTTAGATTGTTTTATACATTCTAAGGCTGCGTGATGCAACTTTAATGATGATTTGAAGTTGCATGAAAGGCATGAGCTCTGATTTGTTTGTTGTGCGGGCTGTACACACTTCATCAGTCTCTCATGCACAATTTTTCAAGCACTTAATAATATTCTCACCAGGCCCCACATTTTCTGGCCCCCTAAAAACTCTATGCCTTTTGCGGTCAAATTGGCCATTGTGCCCTTGGGCTGAATATAGTGATTATAATTCCCTTCTCCCAGCTGCCTTGCTCCAAAGCACCTCTGACTCACATGGCTCTCTCAGATATCTAAACTATTATTAGCCAATGTCTGTCAATGTCTGATTGGTTCCTTTTCACAGGCATCTCAGCTAAGAAATAGGCTACAAGTGAAGACAGACACATCAGGGAAGCAACTGGGTGCGTCCCTCTTATCGAACTCAGAGGCACTTATTAAAGATGGTAGAAGAACTGTTCACATTTAGCCTACTTTTTATCAGCCCACAAGATGAGTAGGCCTAACGAACCGCTAAAACACTAGCCTGTGTCAATCTGCAAAAGTTGACCTATTCTATTGGTCAACTTGTCCTTCTGAGCAATAAATAAATATTCCAAACATACTCTGGGAGAGTTGTGGGATGCAATAGATCTAAAACTAATACAAGCACTCATCAAAAAAACATTTTAAAAGCTATGATGTTTAGCTTAAAATGTTGATCGACCATTTGGCTATTTCTTCACATTATAAGAGCAGAAATGCACACACGGAAGTAGGCGCGAATGTTCCAAAGTGCAATTAGCGGGAAAACACTGTTCTCAAAAGTGACCGCAAATTCGATTATTCATGTAATGTTTTATTATAAAGGTAAATTTCTATTGTTAAAAATTATCTTCCTCAAACTTGAACATCACGCGCCGCCTATGTATGTCAGTTAAGCCCTATAACTTTATAAAGCGGATTAATGTGCTTAATTTTAAGAAGTTATTTGCCCACTTTAGTTGTATACAAACATTAGCAAAACATAGAGGCCTATGGGCTAGGCAACATGCGGTGTGTGACTATGATTTGAAAAACTCACAAAAAAAGGCACGTGCTGATTCTTGCCTTACTGCACACGCTGGGCATCATTCACAAGTGATAAAAAATCATTCACATGTGAAAGGCTAATATTGTCACCCATCAGACTGTTCTTCATTTAATGTTGTATACTAAATAATATACGTGTGAAATTAGTTTTGATTTAGAATGGACCATTATCATGCACCTGTCTCGGAACAGTGTCATGGGAAAAGAAATACACATCATCGATACACTTAAATAGCGAATGGAGGACACTTTTCCCGTCGTTCATTTTCATGCCAGCCAGGTAGGCTATACTCCTGTAGTAAAGGAAAGCGATGTACTTAAAATCAGGAAAGTTCATGAATAAATACAGTTGAAGTTGGAAGTTTACATACACTTAGGTTGGATTCATTAAAACTCATTTTTCAACCACTCCACAAATTTCTTGTTAACAAACTATAGTTTTGGCAAGTCGGTTAGGACATCTACTTTGTGCATGACACAAGTCATTTTTCCAACAATTGTTTACAGACAAATTATTTCACTTATAATTCACTGTATAACAATTCCAGTGGGTCAGAAGTTTACATACACTAAGTTGACTCTGCCTTTAAACAGCTTGGAAAATTCCAGAAAATGATGTCATGGCTTTAGAAGCTTCTGATAGGCTTATTGACATCATTTGAGTCAATTGGAGGTGTACCTGTGGATGGCTTTCAAGGCCTAACTTCAAACTTAGTGCCTCTTTGCTTGACATCATGGGAAAATCATGGGGGTGCTTTTCTGCAGGAGGGACTGGTGCACTTCACAAAATAGATGGCATCATGAGGGAGGAAAATGATGTGGATATATTGAAGCAACATCTCAAGACATCAGTCAGGAAGTTAAAGCTTGGTCGCAATTGGGTCTTCCAAATGGACAATGACCCCAAGCATACTTCCAAAGTTGTGGCAAAATGGCTTAATGACAACAAAGTCAAGGTATTGGAGTGGCCATCACAAAGCCTTGACCTCAATCCTATAGAAAATGTGTGGGCAGAGCTGAAAAAGCGTGTGCAAGCAAGGAGGCCTACAAACCTGACTCAGTTACACCAGCTCTGTCAGGAGGAATGGGCCAAAATTCACCCAACTTATTGTGGGAAGCTTGTGGAAGGCTACCCAAAATGTTTGACCCAAGTTAAGCAATTTAAAGGCAATGCTACCAAATACTAATTGAGTGTATGTAAACGTCTGACACACTGGGAATGTGATGAAATAAATAAAAGCTGAAATAAATCATTCTCTCTACTATTATTCTGACATTTCACATTCTTAAAATAAAGTGATGATCCTAACTGACCTAAGACAGGGAATTTTTACTAGGATTTACATGTCAGGAATTGTGAAAAACTGAGTTTAAATGTGTCTAAGGTGTATGTAACTAAGGTGTATCTTAGGTCTAAGGTGTATCTACTTCAACTGTATAGTAGGCCCAGACTACAGAAAGCTGATGGAATCCTCCTGTTTTAATATAGGCCATCAAAACTCTGTTTAATCACGCAATTGCATAGCTTATAGAAATGTTGCGCAACATGAGCTCATGGGCTCTCATGTGTTTGATTTGATTTTCAATAACATTTGTGTTGATGTCAGAGTGATTAGAGGGACAATAGAGTGCTGAGTACCAGGCAGTTAGCAAGTTTGGTAGGCTAATGACCGTCAGCAGCATCAGAGCTTGGAGAAGACTAGTTTCCGTGACTAATGGTCACGTGAAATTTGACTGCAGTCATGACTCGTGACCACTGGTCACTGTAACAGCCCTAGTCATGATCCCCCATTTCCTTGTACTCCTTATTTGGCCTCTGTGTGCTCCTCTAGGGAGGCAGGGGAGTTCCTGCCAGGAATTTTACCAGGCAAAGAAAAAATAAACAGTTCATTTGAAGGAAGGAAAGCACTCTATCGCTGGAGGGAAACATTTTTCTTATGAAATTTTTGTGTAATCACCAATAAACAAAAAATACCGTAGTCCATGTGGCATAACATGCAGTACTTTCTTTATCCTGCTCTTGGGAGGTCTGACTGTTTGTGTAGAGGGTATCTTTCCCTGTTCCTGGTAATGTTTGAGAACAGGGATTATAATGGGATTGAATTGGACCATGTGCGTACTTCGCAGGCCAGGTATTTCCCTTTTGGACTCACGGCTGGATTAAATTGCTTCCCTATAGCCATAGTTACTCCTTGTCACTAAATGTTGTCTCAGGTTCAATAGTGTTGAGAGATAGGGCTTTGTTTGCAAAGACTTATAAGGGCACAAGGCGAGACCCAGATGCAGACACGGGAGGCAGAGTCTTTGATATTTATTAATCAATCCAAAAGAGGTAGGCAAGAGAATGGTTGTGGACAGGCAAAAGGTCAAAACCAGTTTAGAGTCCAGGAGGTACAAAGTGGCATATAGGCTCGAGGTCAGGGCAGGCAGAATGGTCAGGCAGGCGGGTACAGAGTCCAGGCAAGGGTCAAAACCGGGAGGACTAGCAAAAAGAGAATAGAAGCAGGAGTACGGGAAAACATGCTGGTTGACTTGAAAGACATACAAGACGAACTGGCACAGAGAGACAGGAAACACATAGATAAATACACCAGGGAAAACAAGCGACACCTGGAGGAGGTAGAGACAATCACAAGGACAGGTGAAACAGATCAGGGTGTGACAAGACTAAAATGCCCACCTAGGATTTCACAACTCCAGACTGTCTATTGTGGCACATATTTGCAATGTTTAGTTGTATAACTAATTTGCTTTTGTAAAATGTCAGCGCAAATGTCAGACAATAGCTCTAAACAGGTCTAAACAGACTTGATTTTTCAGCCACCTTCTGACATTTGAAACAAAGAAGGAATTTAAAATATTTTTGGGGAAATAGAAAATGACTGTTGAAAGCACCACCTGCCACCTTGTTTTAATATTTCACAATGTACACAGACATCCCCCAACCCCATTAATCAGACCTGATACCTCTCATTAGTCTTTCCCTTTCCTGTCTTTTGTATTTCTCACTTCTGTTCTTTCTATATCAAAGGAAGCAGTATTTTCATTCATTATAGTCTATAGCCTACCTACCCTTTTTGAGAGGAAAGACCCCCACCACCATTCCTCATGTAGCGATGCGTGGGACAGACAGTCACAGACCTACTCATGGGGTGCTGGGGGATCTCCACTGGCAGTGAGTACATATTTTCATACAGAACCACCATAGTTTTGCTCATATTTTCCAAACATACCAAAGGTTAGGAGGTGAGAGATGCTCAATGACACTGCCTTCCTTTGTAATCGTGGGATCCATTCATTTGAAGTGCATACATTTGACACATTTATATACCAGACGTCTGTGAACTTATCTTTCCACGCATAATGATTTTAGTAAGAAAAACAAATAGAACACACAGTTCTAGGAAACTCATATCCCTGATTGAAATAAAGTTGAAAATAATGTAAAAATAATAAATTATGAATAGTTCTTCATAAATTCTTTGTTCATCACAGTGAAAGTAGCAATTAAGATTATTGAATAAATCTCAAAGTACTGAGGTACTGTACTTTCTTGAGATAAGAATATAATGTTGGTGGCTGTACATTTCACAGTTTCTTAGAAACTGAATGTTTTTGAGAATGCCTTGTTGAAGGAAAAAATAATAAAATAAGTGGATAAGCAAGATGAATTTACAATGTAGTTTTACTTTAACTTTTGATTTCTGGGGACTTGTGTACCCCAATCCCTTTTCTAAAAGCCTGTGTTTTGTTGTCATCTAGTCACATCATGAAACAACAGATTGACACTCAATATTAGCATTTATTCAGAGAAAAAAACTTTCTGAGAGGTATTTGATTAGTGGGACATGGAGGAATGGTTGTGAAGGGTTGTGAAATACTAAAACAGGTGCTTTGTAAATTCCACCATGCCTTTATGCATCAAAAGGTGTGAAAAAAGTTTGGCGTTTTGATGGTTTACCTCAGTGATTTTCAACCAGGCTGCCTTTTCTGAAAGTGTTTCAGTGGGCCACGGAGCAGAAAATGTTTAGAACCCCAGGTTTTCCAAACAATGCCTGACTGAAACCCCCTGTTAGCTTGCCTCTGCCTCAGAGTGTTACTCCGTGGGTGTCTGAAGAGAAGCTACCTTTCCTTCTGTGACCTTTGACCCAAACCCCTAACTACCACCCACATTGAGCAGAGATGTGACCTCCCTGTCTCTTCACAGCTGTTCTCTGTGGTCATGTACCTTCTAAACTCATTAGGAGCACTGAGGTGGTTGACTTGGCTGTGTGCTAAGCCTGCCACACAGACACACTACATTACCAAAAGTATGTGGACAGCTGCTCGTCTAACATCTCATTCCAAAATCATTGGCATTAATATGGAGTTGGTCCTCCCTTTGCTGCTATAAGACTCCACTCTTCTGGGAAGGCTTTCCACTAGATGTTGGAACATTGCCGCGGGGACTTGCTTCCATTCAGCCACGAGCATTAGTAAGGTCGGGCACTGATGTTTCGCGATTAGGCCTGGCTCGCAGTCGGCGTTCCAATTCATCCCAAAGGTGTTTGATGGGGTTGAGGTCAGGACTCTGCAAGCCAGTCAAGTTCTTCCACACCAATCTCAGCAAACCATTTCTGTATGGACCTCGCTTTGTGCATGGGGGCATTGTCATGCTGAAACAAGAAAGGGCCTTCCCCAAACTGTTGCCACAAAGTTGGAATCACAGAATAATCTAGAATGTCATTGTATGCTGTAGCGTTAAGATTTCCCTTCACTGGAACTAAGGGGCCTAGCCCAAAACATGAAAAACAGCCCAAGACAATTATTCCTCCTCCACCAAACTTTACAGTTGGCAGTGTGCATTGGGGCAAGAAACGTTCTGCTGGCATCCGCCAAACCCAGATTTGTCCGTCGGACTACCAGATGGTGAAGCGTGATTCATCACTTCAGAGAGTCCAATGGCGGCGAGCTTTACATCACTCCAGATGACGCTTGGCATTGTGCATGGTGATCTTAGGCTTGTGTGAAGCTGCTCGGCCATGGAAATCCATTTCATGAAGCTCCAGATGAATAGTTATTGTGCTGACATTGCTTCCAGAGGCAGTTTGGAACTCAATAGGGAGTGTTGCAACTGAGGACATTATTTTTATGCGCTACGTGCTTCAGCACTCAGCGGGCCCATTTTGTGAGATTGTGTGGCCTACCACTTCACAGCTGAGTAGTTGTTGCTCCTAGACGTTTCCACTTCACAATAACAGCACTTACAGTTGACCGGGGCAGCTCTAGCAGGGCAGAAATTTGATGAACTGACTTGTTGGAAAGGTGGCATCCTATAACAGTGCCATGTTGAAAGTCACTGAGCTCTTCAGTAAAGCCATTCTACAGCCAATGTTTGTCTATGGAGATTTGTGCTCGATGTCTGTGTGCTCCCTTTTATACACCTGTCAGCAACGGGTGTGGCTGAAATAGAGAAATCCACTCACTTGAAGGGGTGTCCACATACTTTTGTATAGATACACTGCTCAAAAAATAAAGGGAACACTTAAACAACACAATGTAACTCCAAGTCAATCACACTTCTGTGAAATCAAACTGTCCACTTAGGAAGCAACACTGATTGACAATACATTTCACATGCTGTTGCGCAAATGGAATAGACAACAGGTGGAAATTATAGGCAATTAGCAAGACAACCCCAATAAAGGAGTGGTCCGGCAGGTGGTGACCACAGACCACTTCTCAGTTCTTATGCTTCCTGGCTGATGTTTTGGTCACTTTTGAATGCTGGCGGTGCTTTCACTCTAGTGGTAGCATGAGATGGAGTCTACAACCCACACAAGTGGCACAGGTAGTGCAGCTCATCCAGGATGGCACATCAATGCGAGCTGTGGCAAGAAGGTTTGCTGTGTCTGTCAGCGTAGTGTCCAGAGCATGGAGGCGCTACCAGGAGACAGGCCAGTACATCAGGAGACGTGGAGGAGGCCGTAGGAGGGCAACAAACCAGCAGCAGGACCACTACCTCCACCTTTGTGCAAGGAGGAGCGGGAGGAGCACTGCCAGAGCCCTGTAAAATGACCTCCAGCAGGCCACAAATGTGCATGTGTCTGCTCAAACGGTCAGAAACAGACTCCATGAGGGTGGTATGAAGGCCCGACGTCCACAGGTGGGGGTTGTGCTTACAGCCCAACACCGTGCAGGACGTTTGGCATTTGCCAGAGAACACCAAGATTGGCAAATTCGCCACTGGCACGCTGTGCTCTTCACAGATGAAAGCAGGTTCACACTGAACACATGTGACAGACGTGACAGAGTCTGGAGACGCCGTGGAGAACGTTCTGCTGCCTGCAACATCCTCCAGCATGACCGGTTTGGCGGTGGGTCAGTCATGGTGTGGGGTGGCATTTCTTTGGGGGGCCGCACAGCCCTCCATGTGCTCGCCAGAGGTAGCCTGACTGCCATTAGGTACCGAGATGAGATCCTCAGACCCCTTGTGAGACCATATGCTGGTGCGGTTGGCCCTGGGTTCCTCCTAAGGCAAACAATGCTAGACTTCATGTGGCTGTAGTGTGTCAGCAGTTCCTGCAAGAGGAAGGCATTGATGCTATGGACTGGCCCGCCCGTTCCCCAGACCTGAATCCAATTGAGCACATCTGGGACATCATGTCTCGCTCCATCCACCAATGCCACGTTGCACCACAGACTTTCCAGGAGTTGGCGGATGCTTTAGTCCAGGTCTGGGAGGAGATCCCTCAGGAGACCATCCGCCACCTCATCAGGAGCATGCCCAGGCGTTGTAGGGAGGTCATACAGGCACGTGGAGGCCACACACACTACTGAGCCTCATTTTGACTTGTTTTAAGAACATTACATCAAAGTTGGATCAGCCTGTAGTGTGGTTTTCCACTTTAATTTTGAGTGTCACTCCAAATCCAGACCTCCATGGGTTGATAAATTGGATTTCAATTGATTATTTTTGTGTGATTTTGTTGTCAGCACATTCAACTATGTAAAGAAAAAAGTATTTAATAAGATTATTTCATTCATTCAGATCTAGGATGTATTTTAGTGTTCCCTTTATTTTTTTGAGCAGTATATATAGTGTAGCACTGCCACCATGGGGCACTCTGTTCACAACGTTGAAGTCCGCAAACCACTCGCCCACACAACACCATACAAGCTTGTCTGCCATCTACCCGGTACTGTTAAAACCCTGCAGTCAGTTGCTATAGCACGCTCCCTCAAAACTTGAGACATCTGTGGCACTGTGTTGTGTGCCAAAACTGGCCTTTTATTGTCCCCAGCACAATGTGGACCTGTGTAATTATTGTTCTGTTTCATCAGCTTCTTGATATGGCACACCTGTCAGGTGGATGGATTGTCTTTGGAAAGGAGAAATGTTTACTAAGAGGGATGTAAACAAATTAGTGCACAAAATTTGAGAGAAATGCGCCTTTTGTGCGTATGGAACATTTCTGGGATCTTTAATTTCAGCTCATGATACATGGGACCAACACTTTACATGTTGTGCTTATATTTTTGTTCAGTATACCCCAGGGTTTGTCTGTACCTGGAAAACACAGCCAGTGTTTTATATGTTCCCTGACCTGAGCTAATGCCAGGTGTAAGATGATTCTGTTACGCCCATCCCATTCTCTGCTGTTTCCAGGGAGTTTCAGTTCTGTATTTGCAGCAAATATTTAGAAGATTCTCACACAGGTCTCCGGTCTCCTTTCCTGTTAGGGCTGAATTTCAGCAGAAATAAGGAGTGTGCTTGTGCTGGTACAGTCAATAGCTTCTTGGCTAATGTGAGATGCTGTACCAATAGTAACATAAGTTGCTTAAGATGCTTAATATGCTTAAGAATAGGACTTTGGTATGGTAAAATAGGAATAAAAAAACAACACTGTCAATGTTAAACTGTCTATCACCTCACCACAAATAGAGAAAAGGTAAGTCCTATGGCTTTTAGGCAGTGGGCTCATGTATTTGTATGTATTATGGATCCCCATATGGATCCCCACTCTTCCTGGGGTCCAGCTAAATTAAGGCAGTTATACAATTTTAAAAACATTACAATACATTCACAACAGATTTCACAACACATTAAGTGTGTGCCCTCTGGCCCCTACTCTACTACCACATATCTACAACACAAAATCCATATGTACGTGTGTGTATAGTGTGTGTTATTGCATGTTTGTATGCATGTGTCTGTCTATATTTGTGTTGCTTCACAGTCCCTGCTGTTCAATGTTTTTAAAATCTAATTTTACAGCTTACATGAGTTACTTGATGTGGAATAGAGTTCCATGTAGTCATGACTCTATGTAGTACTGTGCGCCTCCCATAGTCTGTTTTGACTTGGGGACTATGAAGAGAGCTCTGGTGGTATGTATTGTGGGGTATGCATGGGTGTCTGAGCTGAGTGCCAGTAGTTCAAACAGACAGCTCAGTGCTTTCAACATGTCAATACCTCTCACAAATACAAGTAGTGATGAAGTCAGTCTCTCCTCCACTTTGAGCCAGGAGAGATTGACATGCATATTATTAATGTTAGCTCTCTGTGTCTAAGGGCCAGCTGTGCTGCCCTGTTCTGAGCCAATTGCTATTTTCCTAAGTCCCTCTTTGTGGCACATGACCACACAACTGAACAGTAGTCCAGGTGCGACAAAACTATGGCCTGTAGGACCTGCCTTGTTGATAGTGCTGTTAAGAAAGAAGAGCAATGCTTTATTACGTATGGACAGACTTCTCCCCATCTTAGCTACTGTTGTATCAATATGTTTTGACCATGACAGTTTACAGTACAATCCAGGGTTACTCCAAGCAGTTTAGTCACATCAACTTGCTCGATTTCCACATTATTCATTACAAGATTTGTTTGAGTTTTAGGCTTTAGTGAATGATTTGTCCCAAATACAATGCTTTAAGTTTTTGAAATATTTAGGACTAACTTATTCCTTGCCACCCATTCTGAAACTAACTGCAGTTCTTTGTTAAGTGTTGCAGTCATTTCAGTCGCTGTAGTAGCTGACGTGTATAGTGTTGAGTCATCCGCATACATAGACACACTGGCTTTACTTAAAGCCAGTGGCAGGCATGTCGTTAGTAAAGATTGAAAAAAGTAAGGGGCCAAGACAGCTGCCCTGGGAAATTCCTGATTCTGCCTGGATTATGAAGGATAGGCTTCCATTAAAGAACACCCTCTGTGTTCTGTTAGAGAGGTATCTCTTTATCCACAATATAGTAGAGGGTGTAAAGCCATACCACTTACGTTTTTCCAGCAGCAGACTATGATCGATAATGTCAAAAGCCGCACTGAAGTCTAACAAAACATCCCCCACAACCATTTTATCACCAATTTCTCTCAGGCAATCATCAGTCATTTGTGTTAGAGCTGTGCTTTTTGAATGTCCTTCCCTATAAGTGTGTTGAAAGTCTGTTATCAATTTGTTAACTGTAAAATAGCATTGTATCTGGTCAAACACAATTTTTTCCAAAAAGTTTACTGCGGGTTGGTAACAGGCTGATTAGTCGTCTATTTGAGCCAGTTAAGGGGGCTTTACTATTGTTACGTAGGGGAATGACTTTTGCTTCCCTCCAGGCCTGAGGGCACATTTCTGATTCAATGAATGATTTAGTGGAGTTTGCCTTTTTGGCCAAAATTTCATTTAAGGTGCTCCAATACTTTTTACTATCATTCTTTATGTCATTTATCTTTGTTTCATAGTGTAGTTTCCTAGTATTTTTATTCAATTTAGTCACATGATTTCTCAATTTGCAGTAAAGTTTGACAATCGGTTGTGCAGCCAGACTTATTTGCCATTGTCACGTTCTGACCTGTAAAGGTGTTATTTGTTAGTGTTTAGTTTGGTCAGGACGTGGCAGGGGGTATTTGTTTTATGTGGTTCAGGGTGGTTGTGTCCATGTGGAGAGGGGTATTTGATTTATTAGTCCAGGGTTTTGGTTATTGTTCTATGTTAGTTTATTTCTATGTTCTGTCGAGTCATTTATATTTCTATGTTTAGTTAATTGGTGTTAGGGCCTTCAGTTGGAGGCAGCTGTCTATCGTTGTCTCTGATTGAAGGTCCTATAATTAGGGGTGTGTTTGTATTGTTGATTGTGGGTAGTTGTGTTTTGTGCTTGTCACCTGACAGAACTGTTAGTGTCGTGTCTGTTAATTGTATATGTGTTTATTTTGTTTCTCCTTATATATTAAAAAGAGAAGATGAGTATACACTTCCCTGTTGCGTCTTGGTCCTCCACACATGACAATCGTTACAGCCATTTCTTTTGCCTCATCCTCTCAACCATGCAGTTTTTTAATTCCTCATCAATCCATGGTGATTTAACCGTTTTTAGTCGTTTTCTTAATGGGTGCACGCTTATTAGTAACTGGGATTAGCAATTTCATAAATGTTTGAAGTGCAGGGTCTCGTTGCTTCTCATTACAGACCAACAAATATTCTTTAAATCAACAACATAGGAATCACTACAAAACTTCTTGTATGACCTCTTAAGCACTATATTAGGCTGAGCTTTTGTAACTTTTTTGTTTTCCTAGATATGGCTACTATATTGTGATCACAACAGCCGATGGATTTGGATACTGCTTGGACCATGTTAGTTTGTTGGATGTGGACACCAAGGAACTTGACGCTCTCAACCTGCTCCATGGGGTGTGGGGGAGAATGGGGTGTGCTCGGTCTTCCTTTTCCTGTAGTCCAGAATCATCTCCTTTGATTTTGGACGTTGAAGAGGTTCTTGTCCTGGCACCACATGGCCAGGTCTCTGACCTCCTCGGTAGTCATTTAGGCAGGTTACCTTAGTGTTCTTGAGCACAGGGACTATGGTGGTCTGCTTAAAACATGTTGGTATTACAGACTCGGACAGGGAGAGGTTGAAAATGTCAGTGAAGACACATGCCAGTTGGTCAGCGCATATTCGCAGTACATGTCCTGGTAATTCGTCTGGCCCAGCGGCCTTGTGAATGTTGACCTGTTTAAAGGTCTTACTCACATCGGCTGCGGAGAGCGTGATCACAGTCGTCCGGAAACGCTGGCGCTCTCGTGCATGTTTCAGTGTTATTTGCCTCGAAGCGAGCATAGAAGTTTAGCTCATCTGGTAGGCTCATGTCACTGGGCAGATCTTGGCTGTGCTTCCCTTTGTAGTCTGAAATGGTTTGCAAGCCCTGCCACATCCAACGAGCATCGGCGCCAGTGTGGTACGATTCGATCTTAGTCCTGTATTGATGCTTTGCCTGTTTGATGGTTCGTCGGACGGCATAGCGGGATTTCTTTATAAGCTTTCGGGTTAGAGTCCTGCTCCATGAAAGTGACAGCTCTAGCCTTTAGCTTAGTGCGGATGTTGCCTGTAATCCATGGCTTCTGGTCAGGGTATGTACGTACGGTCACTGTGGGGACGACGTCATCAATGCACTTATTGACGAAGCCAATGACTGATGTGGCATACTCCTCAATGCCATCGGAAGAATCCCCAAACATATTCCAGTCTGTGCTAGCAAAACAGTCCTGTAGCTTAGCATCTGCTTCATCTGACCACTTTTTTTATTGACTGAGTCACTGGTGCTTCCTGCTTTAATTTTTGCTTGTAAGCAGGAATCAGGAGGATAGAATTATGGTCAGATTGACCAAATGGAGGGCGAGGGAGAGATTTGTCTCTGTGGCTGGAGTAAAAGGGGTCTAGAGTTTTTTTCCCCCTGTGGTTGCACATTTAACATGCTGATAGAAATTTGGTAAAACAAATGTCAGTTTCCCTGCATTAAAGTCCCCGGCCACTAGGAGCGCTGCCTCTAGATGAGCGTTTTCCTGTTTGCTTATGGCGGAATAAAGCTCATTGAATGCGGTTTTAGTGCCAGCATCGGTGAGTAATCGCTGTTCTGATGTCCAGAAGCTATTTTCAGTTATAAGAGACGGTAGCAACAACATTATGTACAGAATAAGTAAAAAAAAAAGTTACAACGCAAAAAAAACGAACAAAAAAACAAATTCGGTTAGGAGCACGTAAAACATCAGCCATCTTCTCCGGCTCCATTATACAATGGTATCAATGTATCGAATTGCTTCAAAAGAAACCACTATTAAAGGACACCAATAAGAAGAAGAGACTTCCTTGGGTCAATAAACACGAGCAATGGACATTAGACCGGTGGAAATCTGTCCTTTGGTCTGATACATCCAAATTTGAGATTTTTGGTTCCAACCACTGTGTCTTTGTGAGACGCAGAGTAGGTGAACGGATTATCTCTGCATGTGTGGTTCCCGCCGTGAAGCATGGAGGAGGAGGTGTGATGGTGTGGGGCTGCTTTGCTGGTGACACTGTCAGTGATTTATTTAGAATTCAAGGCACACAACCAGCATGGTTTCACAGCATTCTGCAGTGATACGTCATCCCCATCTGGTTTGCGCTTACTGGGACTATCATTTGTTTTCCAACAGGACAATGACCCAACACACTTCCAGGCTGTGTAAAGGCTGTTTGACCAAGAAGGAGAGTGCCAGTTGAGATTGTTTGGGATGAGTCGGACCACAGAGTGAAGGAAAACCAGCCAAAAAGTGCTCATCATATGTGAGAACTTCTTCAAGACTGTTGGAAAAGCATTCCAGGTGAAGCTGGTTGAGAGAATGCCAAGAGTGTGCAAAGGGTGGCTACTTTGGCAAAGGCAAAGGGTGGCTACTTTGAAGAATCTAAAATATATTTTTATTTGTTTAACACTTTTTTGGAAACTTAATGATTCCATATGTGTTATTTCATAGTTTTGATGTCTTCACTATTATTCTACAATGTAGTAAAAATAAAGAAAAGCCCTTGAATGAGTAGGTGGGTCCAAATTTTTGACTGGTACTGTATATATTTTTTAAAATGTCTTCCTCAGTAGAGCTTTGAGAACTCTGTAATGAAAAGCTCTATACAAATGAAATGTATTATTATTATTATTATTATAATAAGACAGCTGTCCATAAGCACAGACAAAGGATATCAAGGATCTGGGAAGATGTATGGAGGAATGGTTTAAGATCCCTCCCAATGTATTCTCCAATCTCATAAAACATTTTAGAAAAAGGCTCTTGTTATCTTCGCTAGGGTAGGGTGCCTGGAGTACTAAAAACAAGGGTGCCAATAATTTTGACCACTATCTTTTATAGATTGTTTTTATTACTTGTTAAATAAAATGTCTTTCTCTGAGCAATTGTATTAGTATAAATTAATATAATTGACCTTAAGGTTGCTGCCCCTATCATTGCCAAGGCTATCTCTGACCTTTTTAACCTGTCTCTCCTCTCTGGGGTGGTTCCCATTGCTTGGAAGACAGCCAAGGTTCGTCCTTTAATAAAAGGGGGAGATCAAGCTGATCCTAACTGTTATAGGTCTCTTTCTATTTTGCCCTGTTTATCAAAAGTGTTGGAAAAACTTGACAATAATCAACTGACTGGCTTTCTTGATGTCTGTAGTATTCTCTCTGGTATGCAATCTAGTTTCAGCTCAGGTTATGGATGTGTCACTGCAAACTTAAAGGTCCTCAATGATGTCGCCATTGCCCTTGATTCTAAGCAATGTTGTGCTGCTATTTTTATTGACTTGGCCAAAGCTTCTGATACGGTAGTCCATTCCATTCTTGTGGGCCGGCTAAGGAGTATTCTTGTCTCTGAGGGGTCTTTGGCCTGGTTTGATAACTACCTCTCTCAAAGAGTGCAGTGTATAAAGCCAGAACATCTGCTGTCTCAGCCACTGCCTGTCACCAAGGGAGTACCCCAAGGCTCTTCTGAATTTACATTAACAACATAGCTCAGGCAGTGTGAAGCTCTCTCATCCATAATGGGATTATACTCAGCTGGCCCCTCCCCGGATTTTGTATTAAAAGCTCTCCAACAAAGCTTCCTCAGTGTCCAATAAGCTTTCTCTGCCCTTAACCTTGTTCTGAACACCTCCAAAACAAAGGTCATGTGGTTTGGTAAGAATAATGCCCCTCTCCCCACAGGTGTGATTACTACCTCTGAGGGTTTAGAGCTAGAGGTAGTCACCTCATACAAGTACTTAGGAGTATGGCTATACGGTACACTGTCCTTCTCTCAGCACATATCAAAGCTGCAGGCTAAAGTCAAATCTAGACTTGGTTTCCTCTATTGTGATCGATCCTATTTCACCCCAGCTGCCAAACTAACCCTGATTCAGATGACCATCCTACCCATGCTAGATTACGGAGATGCAATTTATAGATCGGCAGGTAAGGGTGCTCTCGAGCGGCTAGATATTCTTTACCATTCGGCCATCAGATTTGCCACCAATGTTGCTTATAGGACACATCACTGCACTTCTCTGTAAACTGGTCATCTCTGTATACCTGTCGCAAGACCCACTGGTTGATGCTTATTTATAAAAGCCTCTTAGGCCTCACTTCACCCTATCTGAGATATCTACTGCAGCCCTCATCCTCCACATACAACACCCGTTCTGCCAGTCACATTCTGTTAAATGTCCCCAAAGCACACATCCCTGGGTTGCTCATCTTTTCAGTTCGCTGCAGCTAGCGACTGGAAAGAGCTGCAACAAATACTCAAACTGGACAGTTTTATCTGAAACTCTTCATTCAAAGACTCAATCATGGACACTCTTACTGACAGTTGTGGCTGCTTTGCGTGATGTATTGTTGTCTCTACCTTCTTGCCCTTTGTGCAGTTGTCTGTGCCTGAATAATTTTTGCACAATGTTTTATGCTGCTACCTTGCTGTGCTGCCATGTTGCTCATCTTTATCAAGGGTACCAATAATTATGGACCTGGCTGTATTTTACAACCACCCACCTTATCTTCGCTTTTTCCGATAGAAAACTGATCTAAAACTGTTTTTTTCTGAGAAATCAGTGAGTAAGTAACTATGAATCATCCTTACCTGCCTATCTATAAATTGAGTAGGGTTCTGTTTGCATTCGAGTTAGAGATGTACCATTTACTCTGAATGAATGAATGAATTAATGAATGAATGAGCAAATGTTGTGTATCAAATACCAGATGTTGGCAGTAACAATAGAGGGGGATATCCGTGGTTTACCCCACATATCCTACCATGAATGTCACAGTAAAACGTTTGAATACAAATCACATGAAAGCTCGCTAGACAGACGTAGACACAACCATTCAGGCAAGCTATCTACGGTATATGCACATTGGACTGATCGGCCAGCATTACTGTAAGTTCACGTACAGTCGTGGCCAAAAGTTTTGAGAATGACACAAATGTTAATTTCCACAAAGTTTGCTGCTTCAGTGTCTAGATATTTTTTTTATCAGATGTTACTATGGAACACTGAAGTATAATTACAAGCATTTCTTAAGTGTCAAAGGCTTTTATTTACAATTACGTGAAGTTGAGGCAGAGTCAATATTTGCAGTGTTGACCCTTCTTTTTCAAGACCTCTGCAATTCGCCCTGGCATGCTGTCAATTAACTTCTGGGCCACATCCTGACTGATGGCAGCCCATTCTTGCATAATCAATGCTTGGAGTTTGTCAGAATTTGTAGGTTTTTGTTTGTCCACCCGCCTCTTGAGGATTGACCACAAGTTCTCAATGGGATTAAGGTCTGGGGAGTTTCCTGGCCATGGACCCAAAATATCAATGTTTTGATCCCCGAGCCACTTAGTTATCTTGCCTTATGGCAAGGTGCTCCATCATGCTGGAAAAGGAATTATTCGTCACCAAACTGTTCCTGGATGGTTGGGAGAAGTTGCTCTCGGAGGATGTGTTGGTACCATTCTTTATTCATGGCTGTGTTCTAAGGCAAAATTGTGAGTGAGCCCACTCCCTTGGCTGAGAAGCAACCCCACACATGAATGGTCTCAGGATGCTTTACTGTTGGCATGACACAGGACTGATGGTAGCGCTCATCTTGTCTTCGCCGGACAAGCTTTTTTCCAGATGCCCCATTCAATCGGAAAGGGGATTCATCAGAGAAAATGACTTTACCCCAGTCCTCAGCAGTCCAATCTCTGTACCTTTGCAGACTATCAGTCTGTCCCTGATGTTTTTCCTGGAGAGAAGTGGCTTCTTTGCTGCCCTTCTTGACACCAGGCCATCCTCCAAGTCTTCACGTCACTGTGCATGCAGATGCACTCACACCTGCCTGCTGCCATTCCTGAGCAAGCTCTGTACTGGTGGTGCCCCGATCCTGCAGCTGAATCAACTTTAGGAGACAGTCCTGGTGCTTGCTGGACTTTCTTGGGTGCCCTGAAGCCTTCTTCACAACAATTAAACCACTCTCCCTGAATTTCTTGATGATCCGATAAATGGTTGATTTAGGTGCAATCTTACTGCCAGCAATATCCTTGCCTGTGAAGCCCTTTTTGTGCAAAGCAATGATGATGGCACTGTCACGGTTGTCGTCGGTGAAGGAGGACCAAAACGCAGCAGGCATGCGGTTGTTCATTTTGAACATTTATTAAATCAAAACGAACACAACAAAACAAAACGAACTACAGACAGTCTGGCAAGGCACAAGGCTAAACTCAGAACAATCTCCCACGAATCACAAACACACCCCAATATATGGGACTCTCAATCAAAGGCAAAGAGAAAACACCTGCCTTCAATTGAGAGTCCCAACCCCAATTAATCAACCATAGAAATACACTCACTAGACTCCACATAGAAATACATAAATCTAGACCATAAACCAAAACCCCAGAAATACTAAATCAAACACCCTTTTAACAAACACACCACCCTGAACCACATAAAACAAATACCCTCTGCCACGTCCTGACTAAACTACAATACTAATTAACCCTTATACTGGCCAGGACGTGACAGTACCCCCCCCTTAAAGGTGCTAACCCTGGAAGCACCTTAAAAAAAAAACGAAAAAAAACAACAACCCCAAACAATAAAACAAAAATTCCCCTCTACTAAAGGGAGGGAAGGGAGGGTGGCTGCTGTCAACGACGGCACTGTGCTACACCCCCCCTCCCCAACCCACCTATATCTGGAGGTGGCTCCGGATCTGGCCGTTCCGGGCAGTCGGGCCACTCTGGCAGCTCGGGGCAGTCTGGCCAGTCTGGCAGCTCGGGGCAGTCTGGCAGCTCGGGGCAGTCGGGCCAGTCTGGCAGCTCGGGGCAGTCTGGCCAGTCTGGCCGCTCGGGGCAGTCTGGCAGCTCGGGGCAGTCTGGCCGCTCGGGCAGCTCGGGGCAGTCTGGCCGCTCGGGGCAGTCTGGCCGCTCTGGCAGCTCGGGGCAGTCTGGCAGCTCGGGGCAGTCTGGGCAGTCTGGCCGCTCGGGGCAGTCTGGCCGCTCAGGGCAGTCTGGCCGCTCTGGCAGCTCGGGGCAGTCTGGCAGCTCGGGGCAGTCTGGGCAGTCTGGCCACTCTGGCAGCTCGGGGCAGTCTGGCCACTCTGGCAGCTCGGGGAAGTCTGGCCACTCTGGCAGCTCGGGGAAGTCTGGCCACTCTGGCAGCTCGGAGCAGTCTGGCCACTCTGGCAGCTCGGGGCAGTCTGGGCAGTCTGGCAGCTCGGGACAGTCTGGGCAGTCTGGCAGCTCGGGACAGTCTGGGCAGTCTGGCAGCTCCGGCAGTTCAGGGCAGTCTGGCAACTCCGGCAGTTCAGGGCAGTCTGGCCACTCCGGCGACTATTGACTGGCTGGCAGCTCTGACGACTGTTGACTGGCGGGCAGCTCTGGTGACTGTTGACTGGCGGGCAGCTCTGGTGACTGTTGACTGGCGGGCAGCTCTGGTGACTGTTGACTGGCGGGCAACGCTGGTGACTGTTGACTGGCGGGCAGCTCTGGTGACTTGACTGGCGGGCAGCTCTGGTGACTGTTGACTGGCGAGGCTGGGTTTACGCACTTGAAGCCTGGTGCATGGTGCTGGTACTGGGCGTACCAGATTGTGAACACGCACCTCCAGGCTAGTGCGGGGAGCGGGAACAGGACGAGTCGGACTGGGTTGACGCACTTCCGGGTCCGCATGAGAGACAGGAGCTGGAAACCCAGGGCTATGGAGGCGCACAGTCGGTCTTGATCTTACCTCCTGCACAACCCTTCTTGGCTGGATGGAACTAGTAGCCCTGTACGAGCGGGGTGCTTGTACAGGGCAGACTGGGCTGTTCAGGGGCCTGATAGTAGCCGTGCGTAGAGCGGGAGTTGGGTAGCCTGGTCCTCGGAGGCGTACCGGCGACCAGATGCGCTGCGCAGGCATCCTCCTACCAGGCTGGATGCCCGCTCTAGCACGGCACCTGCGAGGGGCTGGAATAACGCGCACCGGACTGTGCGTGCGTATGGGTGAGAGTGCGCTCCTCAGCGAAACATGGCGCTCTCCACCTCATACGCTCCTCCATATAACCACGGGTAGCTGGCTTCCGGCTCTTCCTATGCCTAGCCAAACTACCCGTGTGCCCCCCCCCAAAAAATTCTTGGGGGTGCCTCTCGTGCTTCAACGCCAGTCTTGAACCTCGGAAACGTTCCCGGTCCTTACCAGCCATACTCCATGGGCCTTCTCCGGCCATAACCTGCTCCCATGTCCATCTCTCCACATAGTCCAACTAATAATCCCGCTGCTCCTTCCTCTGCTGCTTGGTCCTGGTTAGGTGGGAGATTCTGTCACGGTTGTCGTCGGTGAAGGAGAACCAAAACGCAGCAGGCATGCGGTTGTTCATTTTGAACATTTATTAAATCAAAACGAACACAACAAAACGAAACGAACTACAGACAGTCTGGCAAGGCACAAGGCTAAACTCAGAACAATCTCCCACGAATCACAAACACACCCCAATATATGGGACTCTCAATCAAAGGCAAAGAGAAAACACCTGCCTTCAATTGAGAGTCCCAACCCCAATTAATCAACCATAGAAATACACTCACTAGACTCCACATAGAAATACATAAACCTAGACCATAAACCAAAACCCCAGAAATACTAAATCAAACACCCTTTTAACAAACACACCACCCTGAACCACATAAAACAAATACCCTCTGCCACGTCCTGACCAAACTACAATACTAATTAACCCTTATACTGGCCAGGACGTGACAGGCACGTGTTTCCTTGCAGGTAACCATGGCTGACAGAGGAAGAACAATGATTCCAAGCACCACCCTCCTTTTGAAGCTTCCAGTCTGTTATTCGAACTCAATCAGCATGACAGAGTGATCTCCAGCCTTGTCCTCGTCAGCACTCAAACCTGTGTTAACGAGAAAATCACTGACATGTCAGCTGGTCCTTTTGTGGCAGGGCTGAAATGCAGTGGAAATGTTTTTTGGGGATTCAGTTCATTTGCATGGCAAAGAGGAACTTTGCAATTAATTGCAATTCATCTGATCACTCTTCATAGCATTCTGGAGTATATGCAAATTGCCATTATACAAACTGAGGCAGCAGACTTTGTGAAAATGTATATTTGTGTCATTCTCAAAACTTTTGGCCACGACTGTATAAGTAGGCCTGTAATAAAACAACAAACATAAATATGCCAAGCCACAGGAACACTGTACGTCAGTGTGGCGGTTGAGTTTAGTAGGCCATAGGGCCAGACCCATATGGCACTATATTGCCTTTGTAGTGCACTACTTTTGACCAGGGCCCATATAGCTCTGGTCAATAGTAGTGCACTATGTATGGAATAGGGTGCCATTTTGGACAGATATATATTCTCTGACAGCGCATTTCCATTTGTTATATCATTGCAGGTCTGTTCAGTGGGGTAGATCTGAAAATATATATCTATAGCATACATAGAAACCTGGGTAACTGTACTGTACACTGAAACCATGTATACAGTGCATTCAGAAAGTATTCAGACCCCTTCACTTTTTCCACATTTTGTTACGTTACAGCCTTCTTCTAAAATGTATTAAATAAATAAATAAATATCCTCATCAATCTACACACAAAAAGCCCATAATGACAAAGCGAAAACAGGTTTTTAGAAATTGTTGCAAATGTATTACAAATAATTATATGCCGTTTCCATTGATCATCCTTGAGACGTTTCTACAACTTCATTGGAGTCCACTTGTGGTAAATTCAACTAATTGGACATGATCTGGAAAGGCACACACCTGTCCATATACGGATCTAGGGAGAGATGAACGGAGCAAAGTACAGAGAGATCCTTGATGAAAACCGGCTCCAGACCGCTCAGGACCTCAGATTGGGGCAAAGGTTCACCTTCCAACAGGACAATGACCCTAAGAACACAGCCAAGACAATACAGGAGTTGCTTCAAGACAAGTCTCTGAATGTCCTTGAGTGGCCCAGCCAGAGCCCGGACTTGAACCCGATCTAACGTCTCTGGAGAGACCTGAAAATAGCTGTGCTGCGACGCTCCCCATCCAACATGACAGAGCTTTGAGAGGATCTGCAGAGATGAATGGAAGAAACTCCCCAAATACAGTTGTGCCAGGCTTGTAGCATCATACCCAAGAAGACTCGAGGCTGTAATCGCTGCCAAAGATGCTTCCACAAAGTACTGAGTTAAGGGTTTGAATACTTGTGTAAATGTTATTTGTTTTTTATTTGTAATAATAAAAAATAATAAAAAAATGTATTTGCTTTGTCATTATGAGGTATTCTGTGTAGATTGATGAGTAATTATTATTATTTTTTAATCAATTTTAGAATAATGCGGTAATGTAACAAAATATGGAAAATATAAAAGGGTCTGAATACTCTCCGAATTGAGTAGTTGAAATGATGTAGAATTTCATATTTGATTATACATATTTAATATGACCTTGTTTTAATGTTGATAGTAAAATGGTATGTTTGAATCAACATCATTGTTTCAACATCATGACATCAAACACTCTGGGCCGCAACCTGGACCTACAGGCCATGGTGAAAACATTTGCACACAAAAATGCAAGGCGACGCAGTCACATACTGTAGCTACTATAGGTCTCTACATAGAAAAAAATGTAGATAAGCACAGAGATACTTTTTTATAAGCAGCAAAGAGGATTTCAGGAGACCAGGGGAGTCTCCCAAATTGGATTTCATTTAATCTGAATATTTCAGTCCAATTGTGTAAGCTATTAGCCAGACAAAACCAACTGAGTTCAACAGTAAATATTGGCAAAATGTATCCTCAAGCCGACAACTTTTTTTCTCATTGTTAGGCTATTTGATATGCAATTTTTTTAAAGTATATAAATAGCAGCTAAATACTGTATACCATGGAGGCTGCGGAGGGGAGGACGGCTGATAATAATGTTTGGAATGTTAATGGAGTGGTATCAATCACATGGAGTAGGATCAACCACATGGAAACCACGTCTTTGATACCATTCTATTGACTCCATTCCAGCCATTATTATGAGCTGTCCTCCACTCAGCAGCTCCCACTGCTGTACAGTATATACTCTAGCTATAGATAATAGGCAACACTGCATAATGAAACAATCCCTAGTAAGCTGGTGTTTTGAGGGTTACGTGGTTTTACGCAAAACAACTTTCTATCCAAGCTGGGAGAGAGCGCGAGGACGGTTCATGTCATGCATGTTCAGGTAGGCTATACAGGACAGTGTATAGCCTTAAACAAAATCTATTGGTAGGCGATTACTATGCAGTTGCATCAAACATTTATTTTACAACCTGCAATGTTTGAATCTCCAACTTTAATTACTGAACAAGTAATGGCATTATTGCTGCCAGCCAGCAGTCTAAATGGCAGCATTGTGAAACCGTGTATAGCCTCGTGAATTTTTGTATTTTTGTATATTTATTTTTTTAATCTTTATTTTAACAGGGAAAACAGACTGAGACCTGGATCTCTTTTACGGCTGTGCCCTGTGTAAACATGTTGACATATACAGTTTTAGGCATACAGACAAGAACATTTCAAACATACAAAACAAAGACACAATTCAACAGAAACAATCACAGATAACATCATAACATCATATTGATCCTCCATAACATTTTTAAAATGGGCAAGGGACACCAGAGTGTCTAACTTAAGTTGGATCTGCAGTTTGTTCCATAAATAAGGCGCAAAGGAACTAAAGGCAGTCCTACCCAACTCTGTGGAGACCGCAGGAATCTCTAATGTAATCCACATCTGTGATCTGGTTTTAAAATTTGTATATCTAGTGGAAATTAATGATGATATATATGGAGGTAGTTTTAAAAGAAGCGCTTTATAAATAAACAAGAGAGCATGTTGCTCTCGCCTCACAGATAGAGAGGCCCAACCCACATGTTGATAAAGGATACAGTGATGAGTTTTGTAACTATCACCCGTGATAAACCTGAGTGCACAATGGTAAATAGCATCCAGTGGTTTTAATGTGTTTGCCGATGCATGCATCTAGATAATATCACCATAATCTAAAACGGACATAAAAGTAGCCTGCACAATTTGTTTTCTATTTACAAAGGACAGACAAGCCCTGTTTCTATAAAGGAACCCTATCTTGAATTTGAGCTTTTTTTCCCAATTCAGTAACATGTTTTTTAAAAGAAAGCCTATCATCTAACCATACCCCTAAATATTTATATACAGAGACCTGTTTGATTTGAGTACCATCCAAGCTAGTGATCACAAAAGTGTTTCTAACTGAGAGTTTAGACCTAGAAAAAAACATGACATTTGTTTTCTTAGCGTTTAAAACAAGTTTAAGCTGTAAAAGAGACCCCTGTAGTATCCTAAAATCAGACTCCAACTGCATTAAAGCTTGGTCCGCTGTTGGAGCAATAGAGTACATCACTGTGTCATCTGCATATAAATGGAATTTACAATATCTGACATCATCACCAATGTTGTTTATATAAAGTGAGAACAATAGTGGGCCAATTATTGAACCCTGAGGGACCCCTTTAAGTAACTGTAAGGAGTCAGACTTGACCCCGTCGACCATGACGGCCTGAGTTCTATCTTTAAGATAGTCATAAAACCATCGGCATGCATCCGTGCCCACTCCTATAGATGACAGCTTACTCAAAAGGATAGCATGGTCTACAGTGTCAAAAGCTTTTGACAAATCTACAAACAACGCAGCACAGTGCTTTCTATCATCTAAGGCATTTGCAATATCATTTACAACAAGCATAGTGGCCGATGTGGTACTGTGTTTAGATCTAAAACCAGATTGATTGGTGCTAAGAATACTGTTAGCAGAAAGAAAAGACTGTAACTGTTTGTTGACTATAGATTCTAGGATCTTTGCCAGACAAGGGAGCCTAGAGATGGGTCGATAGTTATCCAAATTACTACCGTCACCTCCCTTATGTAATGGCAGAACAAAAGCTGCTTTCCACACCTTAGGGATAATTCCTGTGCTTAACCTGTTAGGGTATAGGGGGCAGTATTTTCACAGCTGGATAAAAAAATTTACCCGATTTAATCTGGTTACTAATCCTACCCAGTAACTAGAATATGCATATACTTATTATATATGGATAGAAAACACCCTAAAGTTTCTAAAACTGTTTGAATGGTGTCTGTGAGTATAACAGAACTCATTTGGCAGGCAAAACCCTGAGACAGATTCTGACAGGAAGTGGATACCTGATGTGTTGAATTGACTTTAAGCCTATGCCATTGAAAACAAAGGGGCTGAGGAATGTTTTGGCACTTCCTATGGCTTCCACTAGATGTCACCAGCCTTTACAAAGTGTTTTGAGTCTTATACTGTGAGATCTGACCGAATAAGAGACTTGGAACGGTGATGGCCGATTAGACCCCTGGCGTGCGAGTTGATGGTGGGTACTCTCGTTCCGAAACGTTTTAAAAGAGATCCCAATCGTCCGCCTTGAATTTTATTCATGTTCTGGTTAAAAAAGGCACTTTGAAGGTCTTTGAATCGACAATACATTACACACAGCTATTGTCAATGTACTCTTCTAACATAACCTAACTTTATGTTTTCGCCGTAAAACCTTTTTGAAATCGGACAACGTGGTTAGATTAAGGAGATGTTTATCTTTCAAAGGGTGTAAGTTAGTTGTATGTTTGATAAATTTGAATTTTGACATTTATTTGGTTTCAAATTTGCCGCTCTTGAAATGCACCTGCTGTTGATAGGGTGCGCCACGGGTGGCACGCTAACGTCCCACATAGCCCCAAGAAGTTAATGTTAGATTAAAAATGTGTGTCACTGAACCAGCAATGATAGGTGCAGCACACTTAAGTAAGAACGGGTCTAAATTGTCAGCACCTAAGGATTTCTTAGTATCAATGGCACACAGGGCAGCTAGAACCTCTGCTTCGGTTATTTTCTGGAAACTAAAAACAGGGTTACCATTTTTCAGAGTAACGGTTGAAAAGCAAGACGAAAAATCAACTAACTGGCCAGTGCCACAATGGCCACTTCTCCTTTCAAATAAAAAACCAGCAGAGATGAAATGCTTATTAAAAGCATCACAAATATCATTTTTTTCACTTAGGATACAGGAATCTGAGGTAATTTGCTTAGGAAGAGAAACAGCAGAATTCCCCCGTATCGGGGAATTAACGTTTTTCCAGAATTTTGCAGGATCTCCTGCTTTGCCTTTTTGACAGCTGCAGTACATTTATTTCTCAATTGCCTAAAAAACAGCCAATCAGCTGGAGTACCTGTTTTCCTCGCCAAGGCCCAGGCCCGATTCTTTTGCAAGAAAAGACCTGATAATTCAGGAGAGAACCAAGAACTGGTTCGGTTTCTTACTCTGTGTTTCTTAAGCGGGGCATGTTTATCAGACATAGAGGTAACAATAGAAGAGAAAAAAGCAAGGGCTGAAACCGGGTCCAGAAAGCAGCAAGTGGATAAAAACTCAGAGTGATATAAGTCAAGGGTAAAAGCTTGCTGTGAGAAATGTTTATAATTTCTCTTAGAGATTATACAGGGATCAGAGTGTTTCAGCCTGGTATCTCTAATACAAGCAATAGGGCAGTGGTCACTGATATCATTTGCAAAAACCCCACTGGCTGTGTATTTATGGGGGGTATTTGTTAGAATAATGTCTAGTAGAGTAGATTTTACTGGGTTCTTAAAGTTGGGACGGGTTGGTTTAGTTATCAGCTGAGTTAGATTTAGCTCAGTACAAATGTATTTTAATTTATCGGATACTGGTGAAAGCCAATCCAGGTTAAAATCTCCCAAAATCAGTAATTCAGAGTTTGCATAATTAGACAGTATATCAGATAATTTGCATAGAGTACAAGGAGGAGCTGAGGGGGGGGGGGGGGCGATATACCCCTCCTAGAGTTAAACAAGCATTATTACCAAGTACCAAATTTAAAACTAGACATTCATATTGCTTTGGGACAGAGGTTGATGTGGACACAGAAACATTTAGGCAGAATTTTACATAAATCGCGATACCACCACCTCTACCAACTCTGTCAGCTCTATAAATATTGTACCCAATCAACTGAACATCTGAATCAGGCACAGAATCACACAGCCACGATTCAGATACAACCAATACGTCAACATTTGATTGTGAGACCAAAATTTCAATAAAGTCCAACTTTTGTATCAGGCTTCTAGCATTCAAATGAATTATTCCAATGCCATTGCTACAGGAATTCATATCAGATGGAGTATCCAAGGTAGCACCTGAAGCTGCACTGGATGAGCAATAAACCATTTTCGAGCTATTGACAGAGCTCAATTTTATGGGGACAAGATTACTACTAACAATACCTCTCTGCATGTGAGTAGTATTCGCAATACGGTGATTGGACAATAATCTAGGAATTGCAGAAAGGTTGTTAACTGTAGTTTGTTCCATATTTGTAATTGAGGGACTAATTAATGAGACTGGGAGAGGAGCATAAATGTTAGGCTCAACATAAGAAAATGACGACCAAATAGGCCTCCCAATAAACTTTTATTCCAGAGAGATGGCGTTATGCCAGTGCCTATGGGCCATGGTCAAAATAAGTGTACAAGATAGGGAACAGGGTGCCATTTGGGACTTAGCCATGCTCAATGTCTTGGTAGCCATTTTAGGTTGAATCTAATAGGAGCACATGCCTGGTGGCTGCAGTAATAAAATGACAGGAGAAAGAGGAGCCCAGAGGCTCCTGTGGGATTAATTTAGGGGGAACTCCCTACCCTACTGCATCAATGCCATCTTTATGGTACTACAATCCAGTAGTGCCCGAACTGTATCTGGCTGCCTTGACCGAACAGTGTTTTTGAGCCACCTAAAGCCTGAGGCTAAATTTACCATTATGGCCAAACAATGTCTCTCTACCCACAGACGAGTATCACATCACAGGCAGCCCAAGAATGATCTAGTTTAGTCTTTAGTCTAGTGGACACGTAATACCAATATTTGAGGAACATTTGGTGTAATGCCATTGGTTGGCAGTTGGTGGGTGCAGTTGGCTGGGATGTGGAGGTATAGTGGATGAGAGAGGGTGAAAAGGACACATTGGCACACGATGGAGTTACTGAGTCACATATTGTACTGTACCCCCCAAAAATCACCCCCTAGCACAGATGAATGTATTCATTAATTGAATTATTATATCGGCAACAAAATGAAAGAAAAACATTCCCTCACACCACATTTGGATATACGCTGAGATAATCATCAAGGAATGAATATAGTCAGATGTATAGTGGGCAACGGGCTATTTTAGTCTGTTTAGGTCAAATCAAATTTTATTGGTCACATACACATGGTTAGCAGATGTTATTGCGAGTGTAACAAAATGCTTGTGCTTCTACTTCCGACAGCAATATCTAACAAGTAATATCTAACAATTCCACAACAAATACCTAATACACACAAATCTAAGTAAAGGAATGGAATAAGAATATATAAATATATAGATGAGCAATGACAGAGTGGTGTAGGCTAAGATGCAATAGATAGAATATAGTATATTCACATATGAGATGAGTAATGCAAGATATGTAAACATTATTAAAATGGCATTATTAAAGTGACTAGCGTTCCATTTATTAAAGTGGCCAATGATTTGAAGTCTGTATGTAGGCAGCAGCCTCTCTGTGCAAGTGATGGCTGTTTAACAGTCTGATGGCCTTGAGATCTAAGCTGTTTTTCAGTCACTCGGTCCCAGCTGTAAAAGTGCATCTGTAAAAGTTTGTGAGGGTTTTTGGTGCCAAGCCAAATTTCTTCAGTCTCCGGAGGTTGAAGAGACGCTGATGCGCCTTTTTCACCACAGTGTCTGTGTGGGTGGACCATTTAGCAAGAAGTCGGTGTCCGCAACATGGCTGGTTTTCCTTTTGTAGTCCGTGATTGTCTGTAGAACCTGCCACATACATCTCGTATCTGAGCCGTTGAATTGCGACTCCACTTTGTCTCTCTACTGACGTTTTGCCTGTTTGATTGCCTTGCTGAGGGAATAACTACACTGTTTGTATTCGGCCATATTCCCAGCCACCTTGCCATGGTTAAATGCGGTGGTTCTGCCATCTATCCACGGTTTCTGGTTAGGGTAGGTTTTAAGTCAAAGTGGGTACATCTCCTATACACTTCCTAATAAACTCAGTCACCGTATCAGTATATTCGTCAATATTATTCTCGGAAGCTACCCGGAACATATCCCAGTCCGCGTGATCAAAACAATCTTGAAGTGTGGATTCCGATTGGTCAGACCAATAGTCCTAAGCACGGGTACTTCCTGTTTGAGTTTCTGCCTATAGGAAGGGAGAAGCAAAACGGAGTTGTGGTCAGATTTGCAGAAAGGCTGGCGGGGGACGGCCTTGTACGCATCCCAGAAGTTGGAGTAGCAGCGGCCGAGTGTTTTAGCAGTGCGAGTACTACAGTCGATGTGTTGATAGAACTTCGGCAGAAGCCAAAAGTGAGTTGGCTTGGGCCTATGGTTTGATGTAGGTGTTTATTGTGTGTGTCCTTGCCACCACCAAGACATCTGTTAGAACCTTGCCCGCAGCTGTTTACCCCCACTTAATCACAACAAACAAACCTCTTGCAGGTTTGAGTTCAATAACAACAGGCTGATGTATGGTGAGATGCTAGAGGAAGCTTTGAATAGGTCAGTAGCCTACAAAGTAATATGAGAAGAATGCATTATCTGAATTTATGTAGATATTCTAAACTACTATATGTGTTTGGACAACTTTCAAATGTAGTAACAGGTCCATGTTAAATAAACAACCATTTACATAATACCATAGAAAGTGTTCTGCTAATATAACAATGTGCACATATCATCCTTCATTTTCATTTTCAGCTGATACAGATAATATAGGCATTTTGTCAGGTGGTAATGGGGCTACCTTGGCAAACATGTCAGAGTGGTCCTGTCTACAACAGAAGTACCCTGATCCTGGTGTAAAATACAAAGGGTTTCTCCATGATACCATTCAATTCAATAATAAAAAAAGACAATACACGTAAAAGTTGTGTCTAGTAAAATCTGAATGCCGAGTGCCAGGTCTCCATTCAGATACATCAGTATGAAGCCCGTCTGTCAGTCTGGACTTCATCATATCATCTTGCAAGTCTCTATGTGCTGGCTCTATACATGTTTCTGTGAACACATACACACAGTCACTATTCAATTACTAATGCCAGTTAGGATGGGTAATATATGACACGCAAACAGGTACTATGTTGAAGTTTTTGAACAGAATAAACCAACCTAATTCTGTTCTCCCCATCAGGCAAGAAGTGAGGAAGTGAGGTCTTTGCCCCGGGCATAGTAGAATAGATCAGCTCCTGGCCCCTCATCTGGACACACACACACACACACACAATTATCAATGGTGGTTATGATTAACCTGGTGGAACCAACCTGATCGCTGCGTTCACACCTTTCTATTTCACTTCAGATATCATAAAATGTGAAGTGAAATAGAATGGTGAACACAGTGATCATTCCAAATGTAAAAAAAATAGGTTCTAACCGTCGTGTCTTTGTGAGATGCAGAGTAGGTGAACGGATGATCTCCGCATGTGTGGTTCCCACCGTGAAGCATGGAGGAGGAGGTGTGATGGTGTGGGGTCCTTTGCTGGTGACACTGTGTGATTTATTTAGAATTCAAGGCACACCACAGAATTCTGCTATGCGCTTAGTGGGACTATCATTTGTTTTTCAACAGGACAATGACCCAACACACCTCCAGGCAGGGTAAGGGCTATTTGACCAAGAAGGAGAGTGATGGTGCTGCATCAGATGACCTGGCCTCCACAATCACCTGACCTCAACCCAGTTGAGATGGTTTGGGATGAGTTGGACCGCAGAGGGAAGTAAAAGCAGCCAACAAGTGCTCAGCATGTGTGGGAACTCCTTCAAGACTGTTGGAAAAACAATCCAGTTGAAGCTGGTTGAGAGAATGCCAAGAGTGTGCAAAGTTGTCATCAAGGCAAATGGTGGCTACTTTGAAGAAAATAAAATACAAAATATATTTACATTTGTTTAACACCTTTTTTTTACTACATGATTCCATATGTGTTATTTCATAGTTGTGATGTCTTCACTATTACTCTATTAATAGGTGTGTCCAAACTTTTGACTGATACTGTAGATAATTGTATTATTTTCCCCTAACCCTACCACCCCTCCCCTAATTGGAGTAAACTAATGGACAACAATACTTAGGTTTCTACTTCCAGCTTATACGTACTATATACAGACACAGTATATTTTACATTAGTTATCTTGTTATTTTTTGTCCCACCCTTCAGCCCCACTCAACTCCTCCCATCTACCTCTGAACACCATCCAGTTTTGATTTCTATTTACCATATATTTTCAACTGTGATGTTTCACAAAAGTTCTGAACCTTTCTATTCTTATAGTTTCTACAGATTGTAAATTAAATAAACATTTTTGCTAAGAGTATTATATTATTTATTGATTGACTATGACTTTTTAAATAGCTCCAGGTAAATGTTGCAATTCTTCAGCCATTCCTAAACCTGTGACTAAAAATAAGGTATATATGGACAGTACCAAAACAAATGATCTAATGATTCTGTCGTGTCTTTGGCAATGCCGGATTAAGTGATATGACATGCTATCCTATAAAATCCTTTCTCTGTAATTAATATCACCTGATTAGCTAATCTTGTAAATGTAATTAACTAGAAAGTCGGGACACCACGGAAGAGTGTTTATAGAGCCGTTATCTTCCGAATAAACTCTTAAAGACCTATTTATATTTTACATCGATAGCCGTCAATATTAATCGTCACCTTATTTTCAGTCTCAGAATGAAAGTTGTAAATTCTTGGTTATCTTCACGAACCCTGGCTAACAAGTTGAATAAGCAATATAAAATTGGGTTTAATTATTTATTTACCAAATACCTAAACTAATCACACAGAATTACATATACACAGAATGCAAATTATGTCATACAGAAAACGTCCCTGGTGGACGGAGCCGACATGGCGGCTTGTTACACAAAGAAAGGGGGTTGGGCTTGAATGAAAGAGCGGGAAGACTGAGGAACAAAGAAAGCAGCTATGCCATCGTAAATACTGTATCTTATGCATTCTAAATTACCGCCCATTTGGAAAAGGAAAATGCAATAAATATTTACTCTGAGCTGCGCTTCGGTAGGTTGGTCGTAGATGCTGGCCGGGTTGGCCAACAGAGATCTTCCTGTCCTCGGAAGAACGTCAAAGGTGGTAAAATGGATACGTTGTAGTATCTTCGTCTGTGTTAGACTGGATCCGTCGTCCGTCCTTTCCTAGCCCACGTCTACAGCAGCCGCTGCTAACTCAACGGCTAGGAAAGTTAATACCATTCGCAACCAAAGCTCACGCCGAGGTTGGCTTAGTTCTGTACATGACATGTGTGTCCTTTTAACGCAGAGGCTGCAGACCTCACGTAGTGGAACTCTGGTTACATTGTGTCATTGTCTTATATAGTGGCAAGGGGAGAAGGGTGTGTTTCATCGTTTATAACCCCTGTCTCTTCACAGGGGCATGCCACTGATTAAGCAGGGAACTTTCCTTATGAAAACCCAATTCTCTCAATTGGAAGCTAAAATTACATTTAATTTTCTAACAAACAGTTTCAATATCAAACATTTAAGTTACACAACAATTCCATGTGAATTTGATAACTAGAATATGTAGACTTTCCCAGGTTCAATTTATGTTGTCCTGTCATCAGTCATAATGTCTCAGATGACAACCGAACTGACATCCATACTCATTAAGTTCCAACGCATATTTCCAACTGGTTCTATTACCGAAATATGGTTCCTTTTCCCCATTTGTTTGATGTTCCCAGACTCTCTATATTTAACAAAGGCTATTCAACAGTCCTTCAATAGGGTCAGAGAAAGAGGGGAAGGGAGAAAGGTATTTATGCGGGGGTCATAAACCTTACCCACAGGCCAACGTCATGACAATTCTTTCTCTTTATTAGTTGCTGTATTTAATATTCACTTTTTTTATTACAGTCCCTACCATTGATAGTGTTGGATGTGTGGTCTTTTTGTCTCGGGAACAGTTTGTTATCAATGTATAGGTTGTTGATCTTGACAGCTAAACATGTCCATTTTAGTATATTCTCTTTGAAGACTGGGTACAGTACTTTGCGTCATTCTGCGATTTAGTTTGGGAACTGATCATTCATGCCTACTTTAATGCTGGCGAGTCTTTAGCCCAGGATTTTAACCATTATGGTATCTTTAAAGGATGCAATTGGGCGTTTGTATCGGTGTCCTCTATGTTCAAAATAATGTACACGTTTGAGTTTAATTTGGTGGACAGTATCACCTAGGATCTGTAGCGCCTCAACCATGAATACTTTTACCACACTCTCTGGATCTTCACCTTCATCCTCTTTAATTCCGATAAGCACCAGATTTTTGCACATGGATCTAGTCTGCATGTCAAGTAGGGATTCTATTAACAACTTGTTACCTTTAAGTTCATTAATGTCAGCTTCGCCATGGCTGTATTTAATACTGTGTGTTTCCCAGCCTCTGTTCTGGACCTGGGGACTGTGAAGAGACCTCTGGTAGCATGTCAAATCAAATCAAATGTTATTTTATTTATCACCTGCGACTTAAAGTGAAATGCTTACTTACAAGCCCTTAAAAACAACAATGCAGTATTAATAAAAATGAGTGTTAAGAAAGTATTTACTAAAATAAACTGAATTAAAAAAACAAATACAAATAAAAGATAAGAAAAATAACAAATAATTAAAGAGCAACAATAAAATAACAGCAAAAAGGCTATATACAAGGGGTACCGGTACAGAGTCAATGTGTGGGGGCACAGGTTAGTCGAGGTAATTGAGGTAATATGTACATGTAGGTAGAGTTAAAGTGACTATGCATAGATAATAAACAGAGAGCAGCAGTGCTCCGGTACCGCTTGCCGTGTGGTAGCAGAGACTAGTGTGGCACAAAGACCAATAGTGATTCAGTCAATCTCTCCTCAACTTTGAGCCAGGAGAGAATGCCATGCATGTCATTGCCATTCACCCTCTGTGTACATTTAAGTGCAATACAAGCTGTCTGTTTTGGACCAACTGTAATTTGCCAATTTCATTCGTTTGCTGCACCTGACCACACAACTGGACAGTAGTCCAGGTGCGACAAAACAAGGGCCTGTAGGACTTGTCTGGTTGACTGAGATATCAAGAAAGCAGAGCAACGACCTCTTCACATTTTAGTAATCATTGAGTCTATTTGTTTTGACCATGATAGCTTGCTATCTATGGTGACACCCAGAAGTTTAGTCTCTTCAACTTGCTCAATAGCCACATTATTCAATAATAGATCCAGATGAGGTTTAGGGTTGAGTGAGTGATTTGTCCCAAAAATGTTGCTTTTAGTTTTTGAGATATTTAGCACCAGCCTATTGCTAGTAACCCATTCTAAAACTGACTAGAGCTCTATGTTAAGGGTGTCAGTTATTTATTTTACTGTTGATATAATAGACAGCCAAGTGGTAAATTGCACAAAGATTTTTGCTAATGCACTTCACAACCAAAATTACTTTAGTTGTATCTGCTACCCTGGGGAATTAGCCTACTATTTTATCAAGCTGTGTATTTTTTTAACAACCTTTCACATAACACACATTACCTGTTTTTGTTGATGAAGCCATCTGTGTCATCAGGGCAGAACTCGAGTCACTATCAGAAGCCTTATGATGTCGTGTCCTTTTCATAGGAGTCAATGGAGACTCTGACAACAGGGGGTGTCACAAGGGTACTGTCACAAGGTTACTGTGAAAATAGCAAGTGAACAGTGAATTAAATTATTTTTGGAGGTCCTTAAAACCTCTTGACGGTCTCGTCCCGTAAGCGGGATCAACATCCAGCGAAAAACTCCTATCGACATTAGCATAACGAATTTTTTTAATTTCTTTTTTCAAATATAGGACTGTCTCATATCGTTTTATAGATACACCTCTCCTGAATTGACCCACGTCGTCTGATTTCAAAAAGGCTTTACAGGAAAAGCAAAACATTAGATTATGTTAGAGGAGTACATGGTAAAAGTAGCAACATAGCCATTTTCCGACCAACCACATGCATCACAAATAACCAAAAAACAGCTAAATGCAGCACTAACCTTTTACAAACTTCATCAGATGACACACCTAGGACATCATGTTACACAATGCATGCATTCTTTTGTTCGATAAAGTTCATATTTATATATAAAAACAGCATTTTACATCGGCGCCTGACGTTGACTAACTATTTTCCCTCAAATGCATCCCGGGAAACAGTGCTACAATTTACTCAATTACTATTCGAAAACATTTTTAAAATGTAATATTGTCATTCTAAGATTTATAGATGAATATCTCTTGAAAGCACCTGTCATACCAGATTTAAAAATAACTTTACTGGGTAATCACACTTCGCGATAAAAGGGGATGCGATACTCAGAAAATTAGCTAGTAAATACAGCTCGGCGCCATCTTGGAACAATCGCATATCGCATCTAATCTTGTATACTATTGTCAATAATCCCTTACCTTTAGTTGTCTTCATCAGAAAGCACTTCCAGGATTCCCAGGTCCACAACAAATGTATTTTCGTTCGAAAAAGTCCATCCTTTATGTTCCATTAGCTTGCTGTTGTTAGCGCGTCTGAAGGCTGTATCCAAATGCTCCGTCGGCCACGGGACAGCCGTTTCGGAAAATTTTTTTTCTTCCCCCATTTAGGTTTAAACATGTCAAACGTTGTATAACATAAATCTTCAGGGCCTGTTTCAACAAGAGAGCAAATAAGATTCAAGGGGGACGATTGTATTGTGTTTCAAAACGTTTCAGAAGGAGGGGTAGACAGGGGCGCCGGCGTCATAATGGTGATGGCCCTCCTCCTGTGACCAATTTCAACAGCGTGTCATTCATTCAGTTTCGACAGTAGAAGGCTCAAACCACTTTGTAAAGACTGGGGACATCTAGTGGAAGCAATAGGAAGTGCTCAATGAACCATTGCTCACGGTGTGATTAATAGGCAAAGATGTAAAGTTGAGTCCACAATTCAGAATTCCACTTCCTGTTTCAATCGGTCTCGGGGTTTTGACTGCCATATGAGTTCTGTTATACTCACAGACACCATTCAAACAGTTTTAGAAACTTTAGGGTGTTTTCTATCCACAGGTATTAATTATATGAATATCCTAGTTTCTGAGTTTGATTAGTAGGCCGTTTAAAATGGGCACAAATTATTTTCAAAATGCGCTGTGGCGCCCCGTATCCTAGGGTAAGTCCAAGAGGTTTTTAACCATTGCAATCACATTGCTGGACACGCTAAGATACCCACCTTTGTTCCTTCTGGTAGATCCCGGCATCCGTTTATGACCAGGGGATCAGTCTGGCGCCCAACTGTGCACTATTTAAAAGATAAACAGTGTCAACGATTGTCCTCATCTCTCAATTATAAACATAGTTCGAGAAATAACGTAATCTGGCTTTGAAGACAATTCCATGCTTTACAGATGTAGACTGACTGGCTCCAGATTGTATTAGATTCAGGCCGGTGATGTCGTTACACTATGCAACTGTGCCAAAACAACTGTGCCATATTATGATGTCATCAAATTTACTTTAGAGAGATGGAAATGTTGACATTACTGTTACCAGCAAAGTTAGTCAAAAATAGCTAGCAATGCTAATGTTAGCTAGCAAAAATATGGTGGTCCCCTCAATCTTAGTTAGCTAGCTAAAGGTATACTGCATCTAAAGTCAATCTGGTGACATCACAATCACGATAAAATGTTTTCCTACTAATAATTTGCCTTCTTTGAACTGTTATCATGTTTCCAAACCAAGTTCAAGTTGTTTTGAGGTAGGCTAACATTAACCAGCTAGCCTGTTTAGGATAGGGGCAGTATTTTCACGGCCGGATGAAAAAACGTACCCGATTTAAACTGGTTACTACTCTTGCCCAGAACTGAGAATATGAATAGTATTAGTAGATTTGGATAGAAAACACTCAGAAGTTTCTAAAACTGTTTGAATGGTGTCTGTGAGTATAACAGAACTCATATGGCAGGCAAAAACCTGAGAAAATTCCAAGCAGGAAGTGGACTGTCTGAGAATTGTAATTCTTCTTTTGATTCTCTATCGAAACTACAGTATCTGTGGGGTTACGTTGCACTTTATAAGGCTTCCATTGGCTGTCTAAAGCCTTCAGAAAGCGGATTGAGCCGTCTCCTGTCTCTGGGCAGAGTATAGTAGCTCAGTTTCTCAGTGGTCTGCCTGGGGACAAAGAGATTGGATATGTGCGTTCCCGCGAGCACGCTGTTTTTTCTTTTCCTCCTTGAATGAATACAGTATTGTCCGGTTGGAATATTATCGCTATTTTACGAGAAAAATACCATAAAAATTGATTTTAAACAGCGTTTGACATGCTTCTAAGTACGGTAATGGAACGTTTTGACTTTTTTGTCTCGAAATGCTCTCGCGCGTTACCCTTTGGATAGTGACCTGAACGCACAAACAAAACGGAGGTATTTGGACATAACTATGGATTATTTGGAACAAAAACAACATTTCTTGTAGCAGTCCTGGGAGTGCATTCTGACGAAGATCAGCAAAGGTAATGCAATATTTCTAATACTAATTCTGAGTTTAGTGAGCCCCAAACTTGGCGGGTGTCAAAATAGCTAGCTGTGATGTCTGAGCAATGTACTCAGAATATTGAAAAATGTGCTTTCGCCGAAAAGCTATTTTAAAATCTGGCACAGCGATTGCATAAAGGAGTTCTGTATCTATAATTCTTAAAATAATTGTTATGTATTTTGTCAACGTTTATGATGAGTAATTTTGTAAATTCACCGGAACTTTTTGGTGGGAATTCATGTTCTGAACATCACACGCCAATGTAAAACGCTGTTTTTGGATATAAATATGAATTTGATTGAACAAAACATACATGTATTGTATAACATAATATCCTAGGAGTGTCATCTGATGAAGATCATCAAATTCATATTTATATCCAAAAACAGCGTTTTACATTGGCGTGTGATGTTCAGAACATGAATTCCCACCAAAAAGTTCCGGTGAGTTTACAAAATTACTCATCATAAACGTTGACAAAATACATAACAATTATTTTAAGAATTATAGATACAGAACTCCTTTATGCAATCGCTGTGCCAGATTTTAAAATAGCTTGTTCTCAACTTGCCTACCTGGTTAAATAAAGGTGAAATAAAATAAAAATAAAATAAAAAGGTTAGTGCTTCATTTAGCTGTGTTTTGGGTTTTTGTGACATATATGTTTGCTTGGAAAATGGCTGTGTGATTATTTTGGTCTATGTACTCTCCTAACATAATCTAATGTTTTGCTTTCGCTGTAAAGCCTTTTTGAAACCGGACAATGTGGTTAGATTAACGAGAGTCTTATCTTTAAAATGGTGTAAAATAGTCGTATGTTTGAAAAATTTTAATTACTGCATTTTTTAGGTTTTTGTATTTCGCGCCACGCTGTTCCATTGGATATTGGCTAGACGTTCCGCTAGCGGAACGCCTAGATGCAACAGGCTAGCTAGGTTGCTAGCCAGTTGCTGGCAAGCTAGCTAACGTCAGCTATGCTAGCGATGATAGTGATATTGATTATCAAAATATACATAACCAGATACATAACTAGCAGCCTATGGTCTAGCTACAGGTATACTCACCACCACTGGGGACCAACAAACTCCAAGCACCTATTTCGCATGATGATCGCGTCTTTTGGCTGTGCATCCTGCTGAAAGCATGCATTGCATGGTCAATCCGTACAGGGCTTTTCTGTCTCAAAAGGCTGTGATCTGTAATTGAACGCGTTTGTTGCCCTCCATGAAACAACGGAGCCCCGTTCAATGAAGGGAAGTGAAGTGGGCGGAGGGGCGATTTGCCCGTAGAGCTTGGCAAAAGTTGGCACCAAAACTATCCTATTTACACTTTGTAGTCAATTTTGACACTAGAATAAATGTTTCTAACTCATATTGATGACTCATATGCTTGATATTTAATGTAACTGAACAACCTATATCAGATGTAGTTGCTGAATAAATATCCACAAGAGGAAGGGAATGTATGAGTCAGCATTGCAGATTTCAAATGACTGATAAATATATAGGAGACATCATTTCTGTTATCTAAGCCCTGAACGATAGATGTAACATTCTCTACTAGATGTGGATGAGTCAGTTCCAAATGACACAGCAGCTTTAATTCCTATCTACACTTAATACCTCCCTGTTGGCTACCTCACTACTATGAATGTTTGGACTGGATCCTAGGCCTATCTAATAAAAAAAACACTGACAGTCTCCTTTCTTCTAATCTCAGCTCCCAGAACCTATTTAAAGAGAATACTTCCTGCTTATGAGAGATTGCAGAGGAATGCAGAGTAAAGAAGGCCTACATGAATAGTTCTACTAGTGTGGGCAACACGGCTGAACTAAATACCACAATGAGTCTGCCTACTGTGTTATACACACTACACATTACACATACATATACTGTAGGTATAACATCAGGCATTTGATTCTGACCCCTGTTAATTTCTACTGTGCTACATTATGTAAGTTTCCACTTGGGACAAATCAAGGGTGTTAATAACTACTTTGGCCTTTGCCTTTAACCTGTCTGGGCTAGGGGGCAGTATTGAGAATTTTGGAAAAATATGTTCCCATTTTTAACTGCCTCCTACACCAACTCAGAAGCTAGAATATGCATATTATTGTTCAGGTTTGGATAGAAAACACTCTGAATTTTCTAAAACTGTTTGAATGGTGTCTGTGAGTATAACAGAACTCCTATGGCAGGCAAAAACCTGACAAGGTTTCAAGCAGGAAGTACCCTGTCTGACAAGGAGTCGTGCGTCTTGCATCTTTTTATTGAAAAGTAAGGATCTTAGCTGTAACGTGACAATTCCCAGGGCTCCAATAGGCTCTCAGAGCCCGCGAAATAACTGAAGGTTTACGAGGGAGCCTCAGGTTGAAACAGATTATCGCCTTTTGTAAGTGGCTGCTCAGAGGACCTTTGAATGATGCGCGTGCATGAGTCGCTTCTGAGGAGAAATTTTATTCGGCTGTTTAGGCTCAATGCATACTCCCGGTCGGAATATTATCACTTCTCTACGACATAAATGGCATAAAAATTGGTTTTAAACAGCGGTTGACATGCTTCGAAGTACGGTAATGGAATATTTAGACATTTTTGACACGCCAATGCGCCATGCGCGAAACCGGGAAGAAGCATTCTAGAACTCACGAACAAAACGTCGCTGTTTGGATATAACGATGGATTATTTGGGACCAAACCAACATTTGTTATTGAAGTAGAAGTCCTGGCAGTGTATTCTGATGAAGAACAAGCAAGGTAAGAACATTTTTCTTATAGGAAATGTGATTTTGGTGGATGCTGACCTGGGTGGGTATCTAAATAGCTAGCCCTGTAATGCCGGGCTATGTACTTAGATTATTGCAAAATGTGCTTCATCCGAAAAGCTATTTTAAAATCGGACATATCGAGTGCATAGAGGAGTAATGTATCTATAATTCTTAAAATAATTGTTATGCTTTTTGTGAACGTTTATCGTGAGTAATTTAGCAAACTGTTAGTAAATTCAACGGAAGTTTGCCGGGGGTTATGCGTTTTCTGAACGTCACATGCTAATGCAAAAAGCTGTTTTTTGATATAAATATGAACTTGATTGAACAGACATGCATGTATTGTATAACACAATGTCCTAGGTGTGTCATCTGATGAAGATCATCAAAGGTTAGTGCTGCATTTAGCTGTGGTTTGGGTTTATGTGACATGATATGCTAGCTTGAAAAATGGCTGTCTGATTTTTTCTGGCTGGGCACTCTGCTGACATAATCTAATGTTTTGCTTTCGTTGTAAAGCCTTTTTGAAATCGGACAGTGGGGTTAGATTAACGAGATTCTTGTCTTTAAATAGCTGTAAAATAGTCATATGTTTGAGAAATTGAAGTAATAGTATTTCTAACGATTCAAAAATCGCGCCACTGGATTTTCAGTAGCTGTTACGTAGGTGGGACGAAATCGTCCCACATACCCCAGACAGGTTAAGTTACTTGAAAGCCTGAATGGACTGTGTGATTTTAAATTTATTTTTTAAGGGAGGGAGCCTGTTGTGAGGATAACTTGTGTAATTGCTGGCTAGAGTAATGTCATGACTGTCCTGATCAGGTCAGGGTACAGGAGACCACCACCCTACAGATTATCTCCCAAACCCCCAACAGAGGAGGAGAGATCTAGGGGTCTGAAGATGTGGGGGTTTTATGACACCTCACGCCCATAATAAAACTTAGGCCACAGAGAAATTCCTTTGTCCTAACAATGGAGAACTGGCCTCAGAACATTAAACATGCAATAAAGGGACTTTGGAACAATGGTTTCCGTCAGCCACAATGGTGGTTATGACAAAAAGTGGAATATTAAAATGTATGTAACTTTTGTATTTGTTTTTAAAGGTTAAGAGATGACGTTATTATGAAAACATTGTACCTTTAAGAGTTTTCCCAGTATATGCCTGATGTTTATACATTGTACGTTGTGTAGAAAATATCCAAATCAAACAGAATGTTTTGGTAAAGATGAAATGTGAAGTTAGTGTCTAAAATTGGATATTTTCTAGAGCCAAAGCCTTGCCCACTTTACTTGGTCCGCCCAGAGAATTGCCCTAAAGGCGGTTACACCCACTTCTGACCCGAGGGTATAAGACAGGAGAGTGAAGAATTAACATAGGAGACTATTGACCCCAAGCTGCAGCTAAGGTCTAACAAAGTCGACGAACCCCAAAACGAATCACAAGGTTGAAGACAAAGAAATATTTTTCTACACGAGCTACGGACGAGTAGCTGTGTCTAAGCGGGTGAATTCAAGCCGAACCACCCAGCCTCCACTCTCCATTGAATCGTGGTATCGACCCCGTTCGGGCCGAAGCTGTGAGCTCTGAGCTACAGAGCTGTCTGTCCTCAGAAGACCCCTTTCAGATCAAGGGTGAGGGATCAGACCATTTAGCCAAGAAGGACACTGACATCGTGAGGACAACCAGAGAGTTGCGCCGGAGAAGTGCGTCATTTAGAAGCCTAAACGACCCACGCGGAGCTTCCCACCTGAGACCTCCAACACGTAATTACATCATTATATTCTGACCCATAAGAGCGGCAGTTCGGGGCAAGGCTAGTTAAATAAGCATGGCTGACAAATGAACCCAAATGTATATTTCTCTCGTGTACTTCCTTTGTTTCTCTCTCTTTAAAATCCCCATTTTGGGTAACAAGCGCCATAGTGTGTTGGCCCGTTATACTAAGTCCTAATCAATAGCTAGACTGTGTTTTGTGTATGTGTATTTTTATCATCATTTTAGCTTGCTAGTAAATAAATAATCAACTAAGATTGGTGTGGTAAATTCAGTGGTAAAGCCCGGGTCCGTGCAGATTCCCGGATTGTACGACGTTCAGATTATGAGACTGTAGAGGAAATTGATTAATTTAGCGACTGTTGTAATCGATATTCTGATATCCTTTGAGTTAATTTGGGAAATAGAAACTCAATCAAAACAATGTTCCCATGGTGCCCCAGGTTAATGAGTTAATAATTGCTTGATTCATTGCTTAATTCATTTAATCACGCAATTATAAACCGTTAATCATTCGATGAGCAGCAGTCGTCACATTGACTAATACAACGTCACGACATATGGCGCCCCCTGTGAGGAGTCTAAGATAGGACTAGGCCGCACTGTTGTGTTATTCCATATCAATTGTGTAGCAATATATATACATTCCACTAATAGCTATAGGCAGTACTAGTGCGGGAGAGAAGTGTGTGTGTCGTTCCATTTCACCCAGATACTGGTCGGGAGAGAACGACCCCTGTTGTATATCTGACCAAAGCCAGTGTGAAGGGGGGTCTACTGAATGCTAACAGCTAGGGCATATGTACCAGCCGATGCAGGCATTCTGAGAAATAATACTAGTTGGGCCTAACGTAGTGTTATTTCTGTCGATCGCTTTCAGGAGTGGTCTGACTCGGTCATAAGTAATTCCTAGAGCAGAGGACATATGAGCCAGCCATTACGGAAATTAGAGTAGATATATTCGTTTGACCGAAGCGAAGTTAATATCTCTCTACCTCTCGCGTTTGGTAACGGGGAGAGGTTAAGGGTTGAACGTGAGACGTCACCAAGTAAACCTGGTCCCTTGTTGGAGGGAACATCCCTTGTGCGGCGAGGGGGAAACCCCGCGCGAGGAAAGCTAAGCATTGCGCCAGATGCTAAGCTAACAAAGGGAAGCAGCCATTTTTGTTTTCGTCTTTGTTCATAGTGAATTCCCGCGTTAGACGGGAATCCTGTGAGATCTCAGCTTGGGCTATCCGTAACCTCTGGCGAAGAAACGCCAGTCATTTTTCGTGAAATAAGTCAGGTTACGCTGTACGATATCCAACCAGTCTCAACTGATTGGATATCATTGTCTCGTTCAATTTAATATACATTAAATTGCTACACTACCTGTGCAGGTTGGTTAGGGGAATAATACACACACGAATGTGCCATAACCAATGAGACATTGTTAAACTGTTCCACGTTAACTTAGATATAGCAACTATTTCAGGTTAATTAAAGCTAATTCCTTTAGCCTATACAGGGTTGACTAATCATTCAAATTGATTAATAGATTAAAGCTGTTTTACCAGCTTAATGGTGTTTAGGTAGACTTTTTAACACTATTGTAAAATTCTATTTTCACTGGTACCCTGTCGATTTTAGCTTGTGTTAACAGTGACCTCCGGTGGTGAAGAATCACCAGTAATTATTTTTAAATAATTCAGGTTATGCTGTACGATATCTAACCAGTCTCAACTGATTGGATATCATTGTCTCGTTCAATTTAATACACATTAAATTGCTACACTACCGTCCAGGTTGGTTATTGGAATAATACGCAAACTAATGTGTACTAACCAATGAGACATAGTTAAACTTTTCAACGTTAACTTAGATATAGCAACTATTTCAGGTTAATTAAAGCTAATTCCTTTAGCCTATACGGGGTTGACTAATCATTCAAATTGATTAATAGATTAAAGCTGTTTTACCAGCTTAATGGTGTTTAGGTAGACTTTTTAACAGTATTGTAAAATTCTATTTTCACTGGTACCCTGTCGATTTTAGCTTGTGTTAACAGTGACCTCCGGTGGTGAAGAATCACCAGTAATTATTTTTAAATAATTCAGGTTATGCTGTACGATATCTAACCAGTCTCAACTGATTGGATATCATTGTCTCGTTCAATTTAATACACATTAAATTGCTACACTACCGTCCAGGTTGGTTATTGGAATAATACGCAAACTAATGTGTACTAACCAATGAGACATAGTTAAACTTTTCAACGTTAACTTAGATATAGCAACTATTTCAGGTTAATTAAAGCTAATTCCTTTAGCCTATACGGGGTTGACTAATCATTCAAATTGATTAATAGATTAAAGCTGTTTTACCAGCTTAATGGTGTTTAGGTAGACTTTTTAACAGTATTGTAAAATTCTATTTTCACTGGTACCCTGTCGATTTTAGCTTGTGTTAACAGTGACCTCCGGTGGTGAAGAATCACCAGTAATTATTTTTAAATAATTCAGGTTATGCTGTACGATATCTAACCAGTCTCAACTGATTGGATATCATTGTCTCGTTCAATTTAATACACATTAAATTGCTACACTACCGTCCAGGTTGGTTATTGGAATAATACGCAAACTAATGTGTACTAACCAATGAGACATAGTTAAACTTTTCAACGTTAACTTAGAGATAGCAACTCTTTCAGGTGAATTAAAATTAAAATTCCCAAATAGCCGATACAGGTTAGATTTATCATTAAAATCGATTTAATCAATTAAACCTGTTTTGGCAAGTTCAGTAATAACCAACTCACATTACTGACTCACATGAATCGTGATGATTCATTGACGTTTACAAACTGAGTTAAATCGTGTTTGCAGCCTCCAACTAAAAAAAAAAAAAAACCAAACATTACGTAAATTGGAATAACTGACAATCATAATAATGAGCAATCCATCAGATGGGTTTCCACCCATTTCCCCTCTAATCAGTGGACCTTCACCCACGGAAAGATTGATCGCGGACCTCAGCAACGATGCAAATCCTAACTATGCCGAGGGGCTGAAAATGTTAGATTTCAATGCCATAAGCGAGAAAAATGCAGACATTGCGACAGACGCTCTTCAAAATAGACCATCAGGCGGAGGCCTTGTGAAGGTTCTCTCCAGTTTAGCCCTCAACTATGCCCACCAGCAGAGATGGACAGTGCACCAGTACCTCAGTGCCCAGCAGAGGCACGAGCAGGAAGCTGGGGAGTTCAAGGTACAGGTGGAGAGAACCAAGGAGCTGGCATCGAAAGCCGAAAAAGATAAGCTACTGCTAGCTGAGGAACTGTGTGTGAGAACAGATAAATTGGAAGATCTGTCTAACACGTATAACAAAGAACGCGAACAAACTCTTGACCAAGTCCGTATTCTAAAAGAACAACTCGGTTTAGCCAAAACTAAATACGATGAAGTGCACGCGAAACTAGATGAATCGGACGAGCTAGCTAGAAAACGGGGCGAGCAAATTGATGCCCTACAAACGGTTGTGAATGAAACCACTCAAAGCAATAATGCTCTATTCCAAAAGCTGCAGACCAAAGACGATCAGTTAATGAACACAATGACCAAGTTGGAGGACAAAACAGCAGAACTCATTGAAGTCGCTGATTTAATGAAGGATGAGAAAGACCAGGTGAGAAAGTTGGAAAATGTGACCTCTAAACAAAAGGAGGACATCGCATCACTGGATCTCTCACTCCACACTCGCGACCTCTCCCTGCAAACCATGACAGATAAGTATGAGGCCGAGCGAAAAAAGGGCGACACCTACGTGTCGAAAATAAACACCCTCAACTCCCAGGTGGACTCTGCGATGCAGCATAACACCACCCTTAGGTATCATCTGGAGGAACTCCAGAACAGTCACGCGCTATCGCGGGACAACCAAACCAAGCAACCTAGCTCACATCCGGAGCTAAGAGAACGAGGGAATGTAGATGACAGGAGGTTTCAGCTTCTTTCTCTTGGCCATTCGGCCCACAGTGAATTGGGGCCTCCTCGCCAACACAACCACAGCTTGACTTTTCCTCTTGGCCTCTCGGCCCACAATTCTCCACGGGAGAGTGCAGATGCTCCCCGCGCACTTGGCGGGGATCGCCTTGACAAAATCGTCAAAAACGTCCGCCTCTTCGACCCCGTTCCGGGAAAGCCAAACGACACTGAGACATTCTTAGCAGACATAGAGGACACCTTGGATGGCTACCCAAACGCTACGAATGCAGACAGGCTCTATCTTTTGAAGCGAACGTCCAACAGACACGTGACAAGGTTCATCCGTCTACAAGAGCAACACGTGCAAAACGACTATGCTAAACTTGCCACGGTTTTGAAAATAGAATTCAGTGGTTCTGTGACTCGCAAACACGATAGTTCGTTGGCTAACAATATCAGACAAGCTCGAAATGAACACCCACAAGCCTACTATCACCAGCTTCGTTCAGCTTACTTTGGCATGCTCACTGAAACAGGAATGGAAGACCTATTACCGTTCAAACAACTTTTTCTGTCAAACATGTCTCCCAACTTCATTAACTACTTGGGCCCTACTGCCCACGTCGGGTTGCCAATCTCGACGCTCCGAGAGCTGGCAAGCACCGCTTTTGAAGCATCAAAAGCAAGCCGGGCTAAGAGCCCGGACACCTCAACTTTCGAGCTTAGGCGGGAACCATCACTCGAATTAGAAGGGGCTGCATCTGGGACATATGCTGTAAAAGAGGACGATCAAAGGGGGTGGCTACCAAGTAACCACCCCCCCGACAACCACCACCGTAACAATAGCTACGATGAACGTCCCCAATCTAACAGGTCCCGTAGAGATCAACCTAGCCGACATGCCCCTCCGCCTAACTCTCACAAAGGGTCAGGACACAAGGGTAACAAGCGTAACAAGGGCAACAAAGTGTTCAACAATGATTTAAACGCTAACCGAAATGATATAGAAGCTCTGATAAAAGATGTACTGCATCGTAAGAAATTTGAGAAAGAGGACAAGGATAAATCCTCATGACTAGGCGTAAAATCGTTGGAAACCGAGTCCGCCAAAATTCATGCAATTCAAGAGGACGCAAACATTTCCATTACCCCCGCCCCCACTCAAATCCCTGTCCAGGTGCCGCCCGTTCTAGACACAAGCCCGCAGGTTTTGTCTACAGACTTGGACACGGAGGTGGAGATGCACGAGATAAGCAGCTTTGCAACAGATGATTCCTCTACCATTCCGATAGAGGACCCACTGGGTCACGTAGGTGACTTATCTGTCTTGGAAATCGACGCAGATTACAAACCGCTCCGTTCTCCCAACCCACTCCATTTTGTTGGGGATATGACGAGAAAAACCAACTTGAACAGGCCATACCTTAGAACAGTCCTGGAGGACTGTGTGACCTGTCACGCTCTGATAGATTCGGGTTCAACAATTTCCCTCATATCCGAAACCTTGCTGGATGAACTAAAAAGGGCAGTGGACCCAACAAAACGTTGGTTGAAAACGGAACATTGCGATACGAATCTTCGAGGTTTCACTCAAGCTACCTCGCCCCTAACCAAACGTCTCCTACTTAAACTCAACTTCGAAAGCGTGTCACTGATACACCCCGTGTATGTGACTAGCATCGAAATCGAACGAATGCTGATTGGGAGTGATTTAATTGACCGTTTGGTACCACTAATGGATTGGAAAACCAATCAAATCTGGTCACAAATACCTATGCCTACTCCGTTGACTTCGCCGCATTCTTCCAAGGCTACCTGCCATACATTGTGCAACGACGTGGGTCCGACGTCAGCATCTGACGCAAACCCTGTGAACTTGGCCATGAGCCCGCCATTTGTTGCAAAGGACAATGTGAGTTCGACTCGGAACTTAACCGAACATGTGGTTTTCTTGTGCGGCTTGGGTGATTCACCAGCCGACACTTACCGCCCTCCTCTGATAGGGGGCGTGTGCCTAAACGGCACTATGGCTGAGGATACCAGGCTGGCCACCTGGTCAGAAAAATCCGCAATCAGTTTGGAAATGTTCAACGAAATTTCGAAAACGGCTAACTGCCATCCCCTTGTGCCGAAAACGTTTAGATTTCCACTGGGAACGACTCCCCAGACAACACTCACCGCAATAGGGGTGTGTGCGCTATCGATCCGCATTGGAACCAAGGAATTATCCCACTACCTACTGGTTGTCGCGGACCTCCCACATACAGTCTATGTGGGAGCGGACATTTTGGTAAGAGTGGGTGTTAAACTTGATACCATACACCAAGTTCTTTGGTCTTTGGCGCAGCCAAACCAACATGCCTTGTCTTTCGACCCGGTGCGAATGGCTTCCGGGCAGACTATTCCTGAAGCTTGCAAGACAATAACTGAGTCCGCCATGTTGATACCGGCAAGAACCACAGAGGTTTCTGTAAGACTGAACCTGGCGCCCGGATACCGGATGGAAGGCACCACTGCGTTCTTCCAACCCTCCCCAAAACTATTCGACTTGGGGCTAACTATCAATGGCAACCCACTGTTGGAACTAACCGCTAGATCCACTTACCTCCTGGTACAAAATCTGACTCGAGCGGATATTTCCATTCCTCGGCACACTCAGCTAGGAACATTGATCGATTACGCCTTCCATGATTTTGAACTAGTTGTTCCTGTGATTGGGCCTCTTCCGTCCTCCCTAGACCTAGATGGCGAGGGAGGTACGCTGTTTACTTGTCAGTCAAAAGCAATAGCACTAACTCCTGTATTGCCACTGGACGACACATCGGCATTCCGGCTGGATGTCGATCCTGACAGCAACCTGTTAATATACTCCATCGTCACGGAGGATGATATTGCGTCTCCTCCTGCATGCGAAGTACACTCTTGTGAGGAAACAACCGATGACTCTTCCAAAGGTGACATGCCGTCACCACCCGATGAAGACCTGTACAATGTCGCCGAACCATATCCTGGTTTCCATGCACAGGTAATACAACTACTGTCGGAGGCTGATGCTCTTGTCAATGACACTGAACGCCATCAGTTGAGAGAATTGTTTAACAGAGTGACCTTGTTTTTGAAAAACTGTTTATTTCTGTATTACATGATTGCAACTTGCTGAAAAGTGTCAACAGTGTTCCTATTATCCTGATTAAGCAGTACAGCAACAATGGTACTTACAGAGTGCATCAAACATGACTTAGACCTTGTTTTTGAAAAAATGTTTATTTCTGTACTTCATGATTGCAACTTGCTGAAGTGTCAACAATGTTCCTTTGATCGAGTTTAAACAGTACAGCAAAATGGTACTTACAGAGTGACTCAAACATGACTTAGACCTTGTTTTAAAAAAACTGTTTATTTCTGTATTTCATGATTGCAACTTGCTGAAAAGTGTCAACAGTGTTCCTTTCATCGAGTTTAAACAGTACAGCAAAATGGTACTTAACAGAGTGACCTTGTTTTTGAAAAACTGTTTATTTCTGTATTACATGATTGCAACTTGCTGAAAAGTGTCAACAGTGTTCCTATTATCCTGATTAACCTCTTATGGCTAGGGGGCAGTATTTTCACGGCTGGATAAAAAACGTACCCGATTTAATCTGATTATTAGTCCTGCCCAGAAACTAGAATATGCATATAATTATTAGCTTTGGAGAGAAAACACTCCACAGTTTCTGAAACTGTTTGAATGGTGTCTGTGAGTATAACAGAACTCCTATGGCAGGCAAAAACCTGAGATGCTTCTGTTCAGGAAGTACCCTGTCAGACCTTTTATTTTCTTTGTTTGACATCTCTCCCAAAAACGAAGGATCTCTGCTGTTACGTGACACTTCCCACGTCTCCAATGGAGTCTCAGAGCCCGGGAAAAACAGGAATGAGGTAATTCAAAGCCCTGGCTGAAACAAAGGAGAGCAAAAGCTAAGTGGTCACTCAGTGGACTAAGCCTTACGCTCGCGACCCGCCCCGCCCCCGGCTTTCGGTTTTCCCCTCAGTATACAGACAGGCAGATTCCCGGTCGGAATATTATCGCTTTTCTACGAGATAAATTGCATAAAAATTGGTTTTAAACAGCGGTTGACATGCTTCGAAGTACGGTAATGGAATATTTAGACATTTTTTGTCACATTCTGCGTCATGCTCGTGGCCGAGATTTAGCGTTGGGATAGTGTCTAGAACGCACGAACAAAACGTCTTGATGGAACATAACGATGGATTATTTGGGACCAAACCTACATTTGTTATTGAAGTAGAAGTCCTGGGACTGCATTCTGACGAAGAACAAGCAAGGTAAGAACATTTTTCTTATAGGAAATGTGATTTTGGTGAAGGCTAAACTGGTTGGGTGTCTAATTAGCTAGCCCGTGATGGCTGGGCTATGTACTTAGATTATTGCAAAATGTGCTTCATCCGAAAAGCTATTTTAAAATCGGACATATCGAGTGCATAGAGGAGTTCTGTATCTATAATTCTTAAAATAATTGTTATGCTTTTTGTGAACGTTTATCGTGAGTAATTTAGTAAAATCACCGGAAGTGTTCGGTGGGAATGCTAGTTCTGAACGTCACATGCTAATGTAAAAAGCTCGTTTGTGATATAAATATGAACTTGATTGAACAGACATGCATGTATTGTATAACATAATGTCCTAGGTGTGTCATCTGATGAAGATCATAAAAGGTTAGTGCTGCATTTAGCTATGGTTTGGGTTTATGTGACATGATATGCTAGCTTGAAAAATGGGTGTCTGATTATTTCTGGCTGGGTACTCTGCTGACATAATCTAATGTTTTGCTTTCGCTGTAAAGCCTTTTTGAAATTGGACAGTGTGGTTAGATAAAGGAGAGTCTTGTCTTTAAATAGCTGTAAAATAGTCATATGTTTGAAAAATGGAAGTTTTCGGATTTTAGAGGAGTTTGTATTTCGCGCCCCGCCCATCATTGGATATTGGAGCAGACGTTCCGCTAGCGGAACGTGTAGATGTAAGAGGTTTTAAGCAGTACAGCAACAATGGTACTTACAGAGTGACTCAAACAACAAAAACAAGGTCTAAGTCATGTTTGAGTCACTCTGTTAAGTACCATTTTGCTGTACTGTTTAAACTCGATGAACGGAACACTGTTGACACTTTTCAGCAAGTTGCAATCATGAAATACAGAAATAAACCGTTTTTTAAAAACAAGGTCTAAGTCATGAGTCACTCTGGAAGTACCATTTTGCTGTCCTGTTTAATCTCGATGAAAGGAACATTGTTGACACTTTTCAGCAAGTTGCAATCATGAAATACAGAAATAAACCGTTTTTCACAAACAAGGTCTAAGTCATGAGTCACTCTGTAAGTACCATTTTGCTGTACTGTTTAAACTCGATGAAAGGAACACTGTTGACACTTTTCAGCAAGTTGCAATCATGAAATACAGAAATAAACAGTTTTTTAATAACAAGGTCTAAGTCATGAGTCACTCTGTAAGTACCATTTTGCTGTCCTGTTTAATCTCGATGAAAGGAACATTGTTGACACTTTTCAGCAAGTTGCAATCATGAAATACAGAAATAAACAGTTTTTTAAAACAAGGTCTAAGTCATGAGTCACTCTGTAAGTACCATTTTGCTGTCCTGTTTAATCTCGATGAAAGGAACATTGTTGACACCTTTCAGCAAGTTGCAATCATGAAATACAGAAATAAACAGTTTTTCAAAAAACACGGTCTAAGTCATGTTTGATGCACTCTGTAAGTACCATTGTTGCTGTACTGCTTAATCAGGATAATAGGAACACTGTTGACACTGTTCAGCAAGTTGCAATCATGTAATACAGAAATAAACAGTTTTTCAAAAACAAGGTCACTCTGTTAAGTACCATTTTGCTGTACTGTTTAAACTCGATGAAAGAAACATTTTTGACACTTTTCAGCAAGTTGCAATCATGAAATACAGAAATAAACCGTTTTTCACAAACAAGGTCTAAGTCATGAGTCACTCTGTAAGTACCATTGTGCTGTCCTGTTAAATCTCGATGAAAGGAACACTGTTGACACTTTTCAGCAAGTTGCAATCATGAAATACAGAAATAAACAGTTTTTTAAAAACAATGTCTAAGTCATGAGTCACTCTGTAAGTACCATTTTGCTGTCCTGTTTAATCTCGATGAAAGGAACATTGTTGCCACTTTTCAGCAAGTTGCAACCATGAATTACAGAAATAAATTGTTTTTCAAAAACAAGGTCTAAGTCATGAGTCACTCTGTAAGTACCATTTTGCTGTCCTGTTTAATCTCGATGAAAGGAACATTGTTGACATTTTTCAGCAAGTTGCAATCATGAAATACAGAAATAAACAGTTTTTCAAAAACAAGGTCTAAGTCATGTTTGATGCACTCTGTAAGTACCATTTTTGCTGTACTGCTTAATCAGGATAATAGGAACACTGTTGACACTTTTCAGCAAGTTGCAATCATGTAATACAGAAATAAACAGTTTTTCAAAAACAAGGTCCAAGTCATGTTTGAGTCACTCTGTAAGTACCATTTTGCTGTACTGTTTAAACTCGATGAAAGGAACATTGTTGACACTTCAGCAAGTTGCAATCATGAAATACAGAAATAAACAGTTTTTCAAAAACAAGGTCTAAGTCATGTTTGATGCACTCTGTAAGTACCATTGTTGCTGTACTGCTTAATCAGGATAAAAGGAACACTGTTGACACTTTTCAGCAAGTTGCAATCATGTAATACAGAAATAAACAGTTTTTCAAAAACAAGGTCACTCTGTTAAGTACCATTTTGCTGTACTGTTTAAACTCGATGAAAGGAACACTGTTGACACTGTTCAGCAAGTTGCAATCATGAAATACAGAAATAAACCGTTTTTCACAAACAAGGTCTAAGTCATGTTTGATGCACTCTGTAAGTACCATTTTTGATGTACTGCTTAATCAGGATAATAGGAACACTGTTGACACTTTTCAGCAAGTTGCAATCATGAAATACAGAAATAAACAGTTTTTCAAAAAAGAAGGTCTATGTCATGTTTGATGCACTCTGAAAGTACCATTTTTGCTGTACATCTTAATCAGGATAATAGGAACACTGTTGACACTTTTCAGCATGTTGCAATCATGTAATACAGAAATAAACAGTTTTTCAAAAACAGGGTCCAAGTCATGTTTGAGTCACTCTGTAAGTACCATTTTGCTGTACTGTTTAAACTCGATGAAAAGAACATTGTTGACACTTCAGCAAGTTGCAATCATGAAATACAGAAATAAACAGTTTTTCAAAAACAAGGTCTAAGTCATGTTTGATGCACTCTGTAAGTACAAATGTTGCTGTACTGCTTAAACAGGATAATAGGAACACTGTTGACACTTTTCAGCAAGTTGCAATCATGTAATACAGAAATAAACAGTTTTTCAAAAACAAGGTCACTCTGTTAAGTACCATTTTGCTGTACTGTTTAAACTCGATGAAAGGAACACTGTTGACACTTTTCAGCAAGTTGCAATCATGAAATACAGAAATAAACAGTTTTTTAAAAACAAGGTCTAAGTCATGAGTCACTCTGTAAGTACCATTTTGCTGTCCTGTTTAATCTCGATGAAAGGAACATTGTTGTAACTTTTCAGCAAGTTGCAATCATGAATTACAGAAATAAACTGTTTTTCACAAACAAGGTCTAAGTCATGAGTCACTCTGTAAGTACCATTTTGCTGTCCTGTTTAATCTCGATGAAAGGAACATTGTTGACATTTTTCAGCAAGTTGCAATCATGAAATACAGAAATAAACAGTTTTTCAAAAACAAGGTCTAAGTCATGTTTGATGCACTCTGTAAGTACCATTTTTGCTGTACTGCTTAATCAGGATAATAGGAACACTGTTGACACTTTTCAGCAAGTTGCAATCATGTAATACAGAAATAAACAGTTTTTCAAAAACAAGGTCACTCTGTTAAGTACCATTTTGCTGTACTGTTTAAACTCGATGAAAGGAACACTGTTGACACTGTTCAGCAAGTTGCAATAATGAAATACAGAAATAAACCGTTTTTCACAAACAAGGTCTAAGTCATGTTTGATGCACTCTGTAAGTACCATTTTTGCTGTACTGCTTAATCAGGATAATAGGAACACTGTTGACACTTTTCAGCAAGTTGCAATCATGTAATACAGAAATAAACAGTTTTATAAAAACAAGGTCTAAGTCATGAGTCACTCTGTACGTACCATTTTGCTGTCCTGTTTAATCTCGATGAAAGGAACATTGTTGACATTTTTCAGCAAGTTGCAATCATGAAATACAGAAATAAACAGTTTTTCAAAAACAAGGTCTATGTCATGTTTGATGCACTCTGTAAGTACCATTTTTGCTGTACATCTTAATCAGGATAATAGGAACACTGTTGACACTTTTCAGCAAGTTGCAATCATGTAATACAGAAATAAACAGTTTTTCAAAAACAAGGTCCAAGTCATGTTCGTGTCACTCTGTAAGTACCATTTTGCTGTACTGTTTAAACTCGATGAAAGGAACATTGTTGACCCTTCAGCAAGTTGCAATCATGAAATACAGAAATAAAAAGTTTTTCACAAACAAGGCCTAAATCATGTTTGATGCACTCTGTAAGTACCATTTTTGCAGTACTGTTTAATCAGGATGATAGGAACACTGTTGACACTTTTCAGCAAGTTGCAATCATGTAATACAGAAATAAACCGTTTTTTTAAAACAAGGTCTAAGTCATGAGTCACTCTGTAAGTACCATTAATCTGTCCTGTTTAATCTCGATGAAAGGAACATTGTTGACATTTTTCACCAAGTTGCAATCATGAAATACAGAAATAAACAGTTTTTCAAAAACAAGGTCTAAGTCATGTTTGATGCACTCTGTAAGTACCATTTTTGCTGTACTGCTTAATCAGGATAATAGGAACACTGTTGACACTTTTCAGCAAGATGCAATCATGTAATACAGAAATAAACAGTTTTTCAAAAACAAGGTCCAAGTCATGTTTGAGTCACTCTGTAAGTACCGTTTTGCTGTACTGTTTAAACTCGATGAAAGGAACATTGTTGACCCTTCAGCAAGTTGCAATCATGAAATACAGAAATAAAAAGTTTTTCACAAACAAGGCCTAAATCATGTTTGATGCACTCTGTAAGTACCATTTTTGCAGTACTGTTTAATCAGGATGATAGGAACACTGTTGACACTTTTCAGCAAGTTGAAATCATGTAATACAGAAATAAACAGTTTTTTTAAAACAAGGTCTAAGTCATGAGTCACTCTGTAAGTACCATTTTGCTGTCCTGTTTAATCTCGATGAAAGGAACATTGTTGACATTTTTCACCAAGATGCAATCATGAAATACAGAAATAAACAGTTTTTCAAAAACAAGGTCTAAGTCATGTTTGATGCACTCTGTAAGTACCATTTTTGCTGTACTGCTTAATCAGGATAATAGGAACACTGTTGACACTTTTCAGCAAGTTGCAATCATGTAATACAGAAATAAACAGTTTTTCAAAAACAAGGTCCAAGTCATGTTTGAGTCACTCTGTAAGTACCATTTTGCTGTACTGTTTAAACTCGATGAAAGGAACATTGTTGACACTTTTCAGCAAGTTGCAATCATGAAATACAGAAATAAATAGTTTTTCACAAACAAGGCCTAAATCATGTTTGATGCACTCTGTAAGTACCATTTTTGCAGTACTGTTTAATCAGGATGATAGGATCACTGTTGACACTTTTCAGCAAGTTGCAATCATGTAATACAGAAATAAACAGTTTATCAAAAACAAGGTCACTCTGTTAAGTACCAGTTTGCTGTACTGTTTAAACTAGATGAAAGGAACACTGTTGACACTTTTCAGCAAGTTGCAATCATGAAATACAGAAATAAACAGTTTTTCAAAAACAAGGTCTAAGTCATGAGTCACTCTGTAAGTACCATTTTGCTGTCCTGTTTAATCTCGATGAAAGGAACATTGTTGACATTTTTCACCAAGTTGCAATCATGAAATACAGAAATAAACAGTTTTTCAAAAACAAGGTCTAAGTCATGTTTGATGCACTCTGTAAGTACCATTTTTGCTGTACTGCTTAATCAGGATAATAGGAACACTGTTGACACTTTTCAGCAAGTTGCAATCATGTAATACAGAAATAAAGAGTTTTTCAAAAACAAGGTCCAAGTCATGTTTGAGTCACTCTGTAAGTACCATTTTGCTGTACTGTTTAAACTCGATGAAAGGAACATTGTTGACCCTTCAGCAAGTTGCAATCATGAAATACAGAAATAAAAAGTTTTTCACAAACAAGGCCTAAATCATGTTTGATGCACTCTGTAAGTACCATTTTTGCAGTACTGTTTCATCAGGAGGATAGGAACACTGTTGACACTTTTCAGCAAGTTGCAATCATGAAATACAGAAATAAACAGTTTTTCAAAAACAAGGTCTAAGTCATGAGTCACTCTGTAAGTACCATTTTGCTGTCCTGTTTAATCTCGATGAAAGGAACATTGTTGACACTTTTCAGCAAGTTGCAATCATGTAATACAGAAATAAACAGTTTTATAAAAACAAGGTCTAAGTCATGAGTCACTCTGTACGTACCATTTTGCTGTCCTGTTTAATCTCGATGAAAGGAACATTGTTGACATTTTTCAGCAAGTTGCAATCATGAAATACAGAAATAAACAGTTTTTCAAAAACAAGGTCTATGTCATGTTTGATGCACTCTGTAAGTACCATTTTTGCTGTACATCTTAATCAGGATAATAGGAACACTGTTGACACTTTTCAGCAAGTTGCAATCATGTAATACAGAAATAAACAGTTTTTCAAAAACAAGGTCCAAGTCATGTTCGTGTCACTCTGTAAGTACCATTTTGCTGTACTGTTTAAACTCGATGAAAGGAACATTGTTGACCCTTCAGCAAGTTGCAATCATGAAATACAGAAATAAAAAGTTTTTCACAAACAAGGCCTAAATCATGTTTGATGCACTCTGTAAGTACCATTTTTGCAGTACTGTTTAATCAGGATGATAGGAACACTGTTGACACTTTTCAGCAAGTTGCAATCATGTAATACAGAAATAAACCGTTTTTTAAAACAAGGTCTAAGTCATGAGTCACTCTGTAAGTACCATTAATCTGTCCTGTTTAATCTCGATGAAAGGAACATTGTTGACATTTTTCACCAAGTTGCAATCATGAAATACAGAAATAAACAGTTTTTCAAAAACAAGGTCTAAGTCATGTTTGATGCACTCTGTAAGTACCATTTTTGCTGTACTGCTTAATCAGGATAATAGGAACACTGTTGACACTTTTCAGCAAGTTGCAATCATGTAATACAGAAATAAACAGTTTTTCAAAAACAAGGTCCAAGTCATGTTTGAGTCACTCTGTAAGTACCATTTTGCTGTACTGTTTAAACTCGATGAAAGGAACATTGTTGACCCTTCAGCAAGTTGCAATCATGAAATACAGAAATAAAAAGTTTTTCACAAACAAGGCCTAAATCATGTTTGATGCACTCTGTAAGTACCATTTTTGCAGTACTGTTTAATCAGGATGATAGGAACACTGTTGACACTTTTCAGCAAGTTGCAATCATGTAATACAGAAATAAACAGTTTTTTAAAACAAGGTCTAAGTCATGAGTCACTCTGTAAGTACCATTTTGCTGTCCTGTTTAATCTCGATGAAAGGAACATTGTTGACATTTTTCACCAAGTTGCAATCATGAAATACAGAAATAAACAGTTTTTCAAAAACAAGGTCTAAGTCATGTTTGATGCACTCTGTAAGTACCATTTTTGCTGTACTGCTTAATCAGGATAATAGGAACACTGTTGACACTTTTCAGCAAGTTGCAATCATGAAATACAGAAATAAACAGTTTTTCAAAAACAAGGTCTAAATCATGTTTGAGTCACTCTGTAAGACCATTTTGCTGTACTGTTTAAACTCGATGAAAGGAACATTGTTAACACTCTTCAGCAAGTTGCAATCATGAAATACAGAAATAAACAGTTTTTCACAAACAAGGTCTAAATCATGTTTGATGCACTCTGTAAGTACCATTTTGCTGTACTGCTTTATCAGGATGATAGAAACACTGTTGACACTTTTCAGCAAGTTGCAATCATGTAATTCTGAAATAAACAGTTTTTCAAAAACAAGTTCTAAATCATGTTGAGTAACTCTGTAAGTACCATTTTGCTGTACTGTTTAAACTCGATGAAAGGAACACTGTTGACACTTTCAGCAAGTTGCAATCATGAAATACAGAAATAAACAGTTTTTCAAAAACAAGGTCTAAGTCAGTTGAGTCACTCTGTAAGTACCATTTTGCTGTACTGTTTAAATCTCGATGAAAGGAACATTGTTGACACTTTTCACCAAGTTGCAATCATGAAATACAGAAATAAACAGTTTTTCAAAAACAAGGTCTAAGTCATGTTTGATGCACTCTGTAAGTACCATTTTTGCTGTACTGCTTAATCAGGATAATAGGAACACTGTTGACACTTTTCAGCAAGTTGCAATCATGTAATACAGAAATAAACAGTTTTTCAAAAACAAGGTCCAAGTCATGTTTGAGTCACTCTGTAAGTACCATTTTGCTGTACTGTTTAAACTCGATGAAAGGAACATTGTTGACCCTTCAGCAAGTTGCAATCATGAAATACAGAAATAAAAAGTTTTTCACAAACAAGGCCTAAATCATGTTTGATGCACTCTGTAAGTACCATTTTTGCAGTACTGTTTCATCAGGATGATAGGAACACTGTTGACACTTTTCAGCAAGTTGCAATCATGAAATACAGAAATAAACAGTTTTTCAAAAACAAGGTCTAAGTCATGAGTCACTCTGTAAGTACCATTTTGCTGTCCTGTTTAATCTCGATGAAAGGAACATTGTTGACACTTTTCAGCAAGTTGCAATCATGTAATACAGAAATAAACAGTTTTTCAAAAACAAGGTCTAAGTCAGTTGAGTCACTCTGTAAGTACCATTTTGCTGTACTGTTTAATCTCGATGAAAGGAACATTGTTGACACTTTTCAGCAAGTTGCAATCATGAAATACAGAAATAAACAGTTTTTCAAAAACAAGGTCTAAGTCATGTTTGATGCACTCTGTAAGTACCATTTTGCTGTACTGCTTAATCAGGATGATTAGGAACACTGTTGACACTTTTCAGCAAGTTGCAATCATGAAATACAGAAATAAACAGTTTTTCAAAAACAAGGTCTAAGTCATGTTTGAGTCACTCTGTAAGTACCATTTTGCTGTACTGTTTAAACTCGATGAAAGGAACATTGTTGACACTTTCAGCAAGTTGCAATCATGAAATACAGAAATAAACAGTTTTTCACAAACAAGGTCTAAATCATGTTTGATGCACTCTGTAAGTACCATTTTTGCAGTACTGTTTAATCAGGATGATAGGAACACTGTTGACACTTTTCAGCAAGTTGCAATCATGTAATACAGAAATAAACCGTTTTTTTAAAACAAGGTCTAAGTCATGAGTCACTCTGTAAGTACCATTTTGCTGTCCTGTTTAATCTCGATGAAAGGAACATTGTTGACATTTTTCACCAAGTTGCAATCATGAAATACAGAAATAAACAGTTTTTCAAAAACAAGGTCTAAGTCATGTTTGATGCACTCTGTAAGTACCATTTTTGCTGTACTGCTTAATCAGGATAATAGGAACACTGTTGACACTTTTCAGCAAGTTGCAATCATGTAATACAGAAATAAACAATTTTTCAAAAACAAGGTCCAAGTCATGTTTGAGTCACTCTGTAAGTACCGTTTTGCTGTACTGTTTAAACTCGATGAAAGGAACATTGTTGACCCTTCAGCAAGTTGCAATCATGAAATACAGAAATAAAAAGTTTTTCACAAACAAGGCCTAAATCATGTTTGATGCACTCTGTAAGTACCATTTTTGCAGTACTGTTTAATCAGGATGATAGGAACACTGTTGACACTTTTCAGCAAGTTGCAATCATGTAATACAGAAATAAACCGTTTTTTTAAAACAAGGTCTAAGTCATGAGTCACTCTGTAAGTACCATTTTGCTGTCCTGTTTAATCTCGATGAAAGGAACATTGTTGACATTTTTCACCAAGATGCAATCATGAAATACAGAAATAAACAGTTTTTCAAAAACAAGGTCTAAGTCATGTTTGATGCACTCTGTAAGTACCATTTTTGCTGTACTGCTTAATCAGGATAATAGGAACACTGTTGACACTTTTCAGCAAGTTGCAATCATGTAATACTGAAATAAACAGTTTTTCAAAAACAAGGTCCAAGTCATGTTTGAGTCACTCTGTAAGTACCATTTTGCTGTACTGTTTAAACTCGATGAAAGGAACATTGTTAACACTTTCAGCAAGTTGCAATCATGAAATACAGAAATAAACAGTTTTTCACAAACAAGGTCTAAATCATGTTTGATGCACTCTGTAAGTACCATCTTTGCTGTACTGCTTTATCAGGATGATAGGAACACTGTTGACACTTGTCAGCAAGTTGCAATCATGAATACAGAAATAAACAGTTTTTCAAAAACAAGGTCTAAGTCATGTTTGACTCACTCTGTAAGTACCATTTTGCTGTACTGTTTAAACTCGATGAAAGGAACATTGTTAACACTTTTCAGCAAGTTGCAATCATGAAATACAGAAATAAACAGTTTTTCACAAACAAGGTCTAAATCATGTTTGATGCACTCTGTAAGTACCATTTTGCTGTACTGCTTTAATCAGGATGATAGGAACACTGTTGACACTTTTCAGCAAGTTGCAATCATGAAATACAGAAATAAACAGTTTTTCAAAACAAGGTCTAATCATGTTTTAGTCACTCTGTAAGACCATTTTGCTGTACTGTTTAAACTCGATGAAAGGAACATTGTTAACACTCTTCAGCAAGTTGCAATCATGAAATACAGAAATAAACAGTTTTTCAAAACAAGGTCTAAGTCAAGTTTGAGTCACTCTGTAAGTACCATTTTGCTGTACTGTTTAAACTCGATGAAAGGAACATTGTTAACACTTTTCAGCAAGTTGCAATCATGAAATACAGAAATAAACAGTTTTTCACAAACAAGGTCTAAGTCATGTTTGATGCACTCTGTAAGTACCATCTTTGCTGTACTGCTTAATCAGGATGATTAGGAACACTGTTGACACTTTTCAGCAAGTTGCAATCATGTAATACTGAAATAAACAGTTTTTCAAAAACAAGGTCTAAATCATGTTTGAGTAACTCTGTAAGACCATTTTGCTGTACTGTTTAAACTCGATGAAAGGAACATTGTTAACACTCTTCAGCAAGTTGCAATCATGAAATACAGAAATAAACAGTTTTTCACAAACAAGGTCTAAGTCATGTTTGATGCACTCTGTAAGTACCATTTTTGCTGTACTGTTTAAACTCGATGAAAGGAACACTGTTGACACTTTTCAGCAAGTTGCAATCATGAAATACAGAAATAACCAGTTTTTTTAAAACAAGGTCTAAGTCATGTTTGAGTCACTCTGTAAGTACCATTTTGCTGTACTGTTTAAATTCGATGAAAAGGAACATTGTTGACACTTTCAGCAAGTTGCAATCATGAAATACAGAAATAAACAGTTTTTCAAAAACAAGGTCTAAGTCATGAGTCACTCTGTAAGTACCATTTTGCTGTCCTGTTTAGTCTCGATGAAAGGAACATTGTTGACACTTTTCAGCAAGTTGCAATCATGAAATACAGAAATAAATAGTTTTTCATAAACAAGGCCTAAATCATGTTTGATGCACTCTGTAAGTACCATTTTTGCTGTACTGCTTAATCAGGATGATAGGAACACTGTTGACAATGTTCAGCAAGTTGCAATCAAGTAATACAGAAATAAACAGTTTTTCAAAAACAAGGTCTAAGTCATGTTTGAGTCACTCTGTAAGTACCATTTTGCTGTACTGTTTAAACTCGATGAAAGGAACATTGTTAACACTCTTCAGCAAGTTGCAATCATGAAATACAGAAATAAACAGTTTTTCAAAACAAGGTCTAAATCATGTTTGATGCACTCTGTAAGTACCATTTTGCTGTACTGCTTTATCAGGATGATAGAAACACTGTTGACACTTTTCAGCAAGTTGCAATCATGTAATACTGAAATAAACAGTTTTTCAAAAACAAGGTCTAAGTCATGTTTGAGTCACTCTGTAAGTACCATTTTGCTGTACTGTTTAAACTCGATGAAAGGAACATTGTTAACACTCTTCAGCAAGTTGCAATCATGAAATACAGAAATAAACAGTTTTTCACAAACAAGGTCTAAATCATGTTTGATGCACTCTGTAAGTACCATCTTTGCTGTACTGCTTTATCAGGATGATAGAAACACTGTTGACACTTTTCAGCAAGTTGCAATCATGTAATACAGAAATAAACAGTTTTTCAAAAACAAGGTCTAAGTCATGTTTGATGCACTCTGTAAGTACCATTTTGCTGTACTGTTTAAACTCGATGTAAGGAACATTGTTGACACTTCAGCAAGTTGCAATCATGAAATACAGAAATAAACAGTTTTTCAAAAACAAGGTCTAAGTCATGTTTGATGCACTCTGTAAGTACCATTGTTGCTGTACTGCTTAATCAGGATAATAGGAACACTGTTGACACTTTTCAGCAAGTTGCAATCATGTAATACAGAAATAAACAGTTTTTCAAAAACAAGGTCACTGTTAAGTACCATTTTGCTGTACTGTTTAAACTCGATGAAAGGAACACTGTTGACACTTTTCAGCAAGTTGCAATCATGAAATACAGAAATAAACAGTTTTTTAAAAACAAGGTCTAAGTCATGAGTCACTCTGTAAGTACCATTTTGCTGTCCTGTTTAATCTCGATGAAAGGAACATTGTTGACACTTTTCAGCAAGTTGCAATCATGAAATACAGAAATAAACCAGTTTTTCACAAACAAGGTCTAAGTCATGAGTCACTCTGTAAGTACCATTTTGCTGTCCTGTTTAATCTCGATGAAAGGAACATTGTTGACACTTTTCAGCAAGTTGCAATCATGAAATACAGAAATAAATAGTTTTTCACAAACAAGGCCTAAATCATGTTTGATGCACTCTGTAAGTACTATTTTTGCAGTACTGCTTACTCAGGATGATAGGAACACTGTTGACACTTTCAGCA